>NC_080719.1:11730000-11825000 GCF_019097595.1 Hemibagrus wyckioides
TAAAAATCGTTGAGGTCATTTCTAAGGAGATGTTTATTGAACATTTATGGAAAGAGGCTCCAGCATCAGGGCTTTGAGTCAGAGATAAAACTGTAAGTATGGTTTTTTTTCTTCTAAAATCTTCAGGACAAAGGAGTTTATGTTTTGTGGTCTCTCAGGAACATCACAAACCACCGAGAAACAAAGCATAAACTCCTCTGTCTTGAAGAAGAAGAAGAAGAAGAAAAAAGAGTCTACTGAGGCAACGATTGTTTATAGCTGCGATAAACGCAAAATAATTTAACAGACTAGCAATGTGATTTTTCCGTAACTCTAAAACATACTAGTCTTTCGTCATGTCATGATCATACATAGATTAATGTTAGGCCTACCCCTGATTCTGAACAAAGAAATTTACATAATCAGAGAATACAAAAAAACAATTAAAAAATCATATCAGATGGAGTGGTACCGTTAAACATGGAATTGTTGTCTTATGAACTGAAATTATGTGTCACTTGGAAGCCTGAAGTTTACACCACTAATATAAACAAAACTGAACATTTCTGGACCTTTACCTTTAAGGTATTTTTTTTATTTATTTATTTTTAATTCAGAGTGTTGAAGTCCAGCACTATTAGCTCTCACGGGGCATTTTTAAGGATAAAGTGAGTGGTTCCTTTCAATTTCCTTCAGGAGGACATTTACACAGTGAGATTAACTTGTCCACAGAGCAGAAAACGATGAAACTCAAGTATAAACTCTCTAGTGGGGCATCATCACCACTTCCAGGTCTTTTGATTCATTTGGACTCGATCTCTGAACAGCTGAGTCATGTTACTCTACAAACAGGATCAGCCTCCAGAGCACCTATATCTGGAACATTTCAGAAAGTGCTCGTAAGGCTGTTTTTTTCTGCTTTGACTTTTTTTTTTGCGCTCCTCTTCTAAAAGTTCATAAACAAAAGCCAGAGGCTGACACACTCCAGGAGTGAGCAGAGGAGCGTTAACCAGACACGGTGGCAAAATGAACAAACAAAAGGAAGTCCTCGACCAAGGAGTTATGCCTCCACTTGTAACAAATGGATATTAACATGCAACAAAAAGATGGAGAAAGAGATAGAGTGGTACTTTGTTCATGACATAAATCTGTGACTGGATCCTACATAGTTAACTCAAGAGCACATAAGAAAATCAGGTTAAAAATTTTCACTGAAAGAAAAAAAAAATTAAAGACAAAAAACAAATGCGAACTGAGCCAGATATGATTGAAACTGAAGGTAAACATTATGAAGTAGCAGGCACTATGGTTTCTGTTGGCAAGGTGGGCAACAGATGTAAGGAACAGGAACGGTGTGAAGCTTTTGTGTGT
Organism: Hemibagrus wyckioides; assembly: GCF_019097595.1. Taxonomy (NCBI): domain Eukaryota; kingdom Metazoa; phylum Chordata; class Actinopteri; order Siluriformes; family Bagridae; genus Hemibagrus; species Hemibagrus wyckioides. The sequence continues at coordinate 11,731,351 of NC_080719.1, forward strand.
GTGTGTGTCTTAGATGCGGTATTTAAGTCTAAATGAAGAACTGTATTTGTGATAATTAGACAAGTTCATGTCCAGCATAAAATTGAACCTGAATCAAAAAGATGATCTTCAGAGAGGAAAATAAGGCAAATTAAACTCATTTGAGTTTTAAATATATAAATAAATAAAAACAAATTCCCAAATATGCTTGTAAATTTCCAATATATATATATATTAACTTGCATCAAGAAGCAACAAAAGAAAAGTGATAGGGATGATCCAATGTAGCATTAAAGAAAAGTTTTGTAAAAAACTAAAACACACAACTTATATAATGTATAGAAATACCCGACAGTTTAAACCCCTGCATTTTTCCCCCTGGTGTGGAGTGCACTAAATAGCATAAACAGTAGATCCGCCGTGTTCAAGGAAATTACCTCCCAGAACCGCTGGCAAAAATCCAGCACAGACACACACTCGCGTGTTTTCTGAGCGAGTCAGAACGACAGAGCGAGCAAACGAGTGCAGAACCACAGAGCGAGGAGGAGAAGAAATGAGGAGATTAGTGCTGCAGGAGGTGATGCAAATCGGGAAAAAAAATGGACATAAATCTTTCAACACAGGTCGCAGAAGTAAGTTAATTCTCTGGGTCTCGTCTTAGGAAAAAAAGGTTGAACTCTGGTTTCTTGTTTTGTGTGAGCACTTATAAAAACCTGTAAAGAGAAACTAAAGAAGCTAAGGATCACAGCTTCGGAGGTTCTAGATGAGTGAAGAAGACACGGGGAAGAAAAAAAAAAGAGGCATGTGGGATAATACTGAAGAGCAAACAGCACTGAGGGATTCGAGGTGAAGGTAAGAAAGGTTTCAAAAATGTTTTGAAAAAAGTTATGGTTAAATTAAAACAACGTGGAAAGAATTACACACAAGTGAGTTTGGGGTTCGAGTCTGTAACCAATTAAAGAAATGAACCGTGCAGCCAGTAAAACGCTGGAAATAAGCAAATAAATAAGAAATTAAAAAAAAGAATTATAAAAAATATGGAAGTGGCATCAATCCATAAGTGCAAACCCTTTTTGAGATCAATTATATTAATAGAAATCTAACAGTTCAAATCACCTGTGATGGTTCAGAAAAGTTATTTTAGAAAAAACAATGCATTATGCTAATGAAATATATAAGTAATATTAAATCAGTACTATAAACCAGTGTGCACAAAAATATCATCATCATCATTAACGCTCACTCGCTAAACACTTGACCAGAAGTAAGGGAGGAAAAAAGAAACATGCCATCTGTCCTAATTCATCAAATTTCATTAAAACACGAAATGGCCGAGTTCATGAGCGAACAGTGATTACTGCAGATCTTCACTTCCTTGCTTAATTACTTCTCAACGGTCTAGAACTAACGACAGTACGGGGAAATTGGACATGGTTCATAATAATAAATGTCGAGCCGAAACCAAGATAAGGACGGCGGAGGGAGAAGCACTGGTCTGTGGAGTAAAATTACAGTAAAACTGTAAAATAACTGAGGAAACGACTTGGGCTTGAAATGTGATTAAAACATTGTACAGTGAAATAAAAAGAAATTACTGGCACATTAAATGATGAAAGCACTGAATGATGATTCAAAGTGCCTGTTATTTCCTTGGCTGTATACATGAAGCACGGTGTGGTGATGAATCAGTGCTCACTACAACGTGAAAAAACCCCTCAAATCTCTACTATTTAGAGCTGAGGGACATGAAATTTTGATAAATTATGTCATTACTCACAGCATACACCGTATCATCCGGAATTATTTTGGAATCAGCTTACTAGTTTGGACAAAATATTTAAAAGTAATTTTTTCAGATTGCATTTCCTTGTGTGTGTTAAAATGTATTATTTTTATGGTTCTAATGCAAATACATTTTTCTTAGCAATTTGTCCCCCTTTTGATTTACTCACTCAGTTACACATTGATTAAACTGCTTACAATTATAATTTGTGGATGAGTACAATGCATATTGTGCAAAAACAAGTAATCATGATAAATATAGCTATGTGAAAGTTTTCCACTGTACCACAGACACATCCATTTACATCATAACCAGTAGTGTGTAGAGTGACGGACATTTGACCATCACCAGGTAATCAGAAACATGATCCAGCATAAGTAGGAAGTACATCATCCATGACCACTATGCACAGAAATAGTTGACTATTTAAATTGAATTATAACGAATTAAACATTTGTACTGGACAGAAAAGTCCAGTAGTGTTTATACATGTACAAATTGAAGAGATATGAGGTTTGGGTACTGGTTATTAGATGGAGAGTAGGATGGCAAAACAAGGGGGGAAAAAGTGCATACTGTTTGTAGAGTGTGCACTTATTTCTCATTACTTACAAAAAAACAATTAAGTATTTTTTCCCAGTTTTGTAAAAGCCAATAATTCAGTTTTGCTGGCAGTTGCTTGGCAAACCATAAAATACCACGGTGCCTCTTATATTGTAGAACTGCATCATGATATAGCCGTGATATTACTAACCTGTACTAGCATTGACAGCATGTTACAAATGAAAACGCTCATCATGTTTGCTGCCAGTTTCTTGTAAATGGACAATTTTTTTTGGAGTTTTTAATTGTAGTATTAAACTACTGAAGTCTCTGCGTGATTCTCAACGTTAACTTTAAGGATGGAAGTTAATATAACTGGCTTTTCAATTTAATTATAATTTTGCTAAAGCACTAGAAAGTGAGATGTTGACAGAAATATATGATAATTTGTCAGTAAAAGAGAGATGAAAGCTGGAAACAGAATTTCGTGCATAAATAGTAAAAAAAAAATGAAAAAATAATTTGCACTATGCTAGTTTGGTAAATAAATAAAATTATATTAAACAATTATACTGCTTAATAAAATGTATATATAAATATGTTCATATTGCATACAAATAAGAAGCCCAAAATTATTTTGGATAAACAACTGCATTTTCTGTCTATTTCTACTCCCCTTACATGAAAATAATTTGTCAGGATTGTTGTTCAGTGACGTTTCTCTCCACTCAAGCTGTGCCATGTCACATATTTGGCACTGGGAGCTAGCTGCCGTGTATCGCTCACTGTTCATTCCTCCATCCCCTCTCATGCACTCACTATCTGTGTCCGCAGTGGGACAATGCTGGCCGAGCCCCAGGAAAAAGACACAGCACATCGTTCTTGGTCCAAGCGAGCGAAAGCAGCATGTCTTCTCCCGATGGAGAGAAGCTGCACTGGGCCTCGCTGCTCTTCCTCATGGCCATCCTGCCCACCATCGGTGGAAACATCCTGGTCATCCTGGCTGTGTCGCTGGAGCGCAAACTCCAAAATGCTACTAACTACTTCCTCATGTCTCTAGCTGTGGCTGACCTGCTGGTGGGGCTGCTGGTGATGCCCATTGCTCTTGTTACCGTGCTGTACAGTAAGTCAACTCTGCACTTCACTTTAACTCACATTACAGCTTAATTTACATATAATTTCTTTTTTTTTACATCTTCCAAAACTGCTTTCATTGTGGTTTATGAAATTTTGACAATATTGCTTTAAATAAAGAATGACTTAACTACTCTCAAAATAAGTGAAATGAGTAAAAAGTGGTATTGCCGTTACAGTACAATTATCAATGATGGCACAGTGCGATGAAGTGGAGTTACTGTTACCACCTGAAATCAGCATATCCTGATGTATTTAATTCCTTTTACTCCACAGCAGTTTGCCAACAATAACCATTTTTTACTTATTGCAAAAACAAATGTGTTGTGGAACATCCAAACCTTTACTTAGCCATTCTTTTTTATTTTTTTAACACTTAAACTTGAATGAAAAAATGCAACTTGGGGTGTCATTAAGAAACCCCACTGAAGTGTAAACTCCTTTGTTCGGAAGCTGTCACCAAACTTAAAAGTTACAGCTTTACCTCTGATTGTTACAAAGTGCTGACACTGAAGACTCCTTCCATAAATATTAATAAAAAATAAACCATCATATAAACTGTTCTAAAAATGTGTGTTTATGTGGAGCATACAAGTCCCTTTGAGCAAGCTGTTGCCATAGAACTGAACATTAAAACACGTTAATACCTTAACATAAACATCATTTGCGGCTACACTACTGTCAGAGCTGCTCTTCTAGAAAATTCATCAACAATCAATATCTGTTAAAAGCATTTTTGCAGCTGTCTGTTTGTTGAAATAAACTTATGCACCCTGATGTATTATGAAACTGTAATGTAATCAAGTATCATAAAAATGTTTCCATTCAACCCCTAAAAAAAATAAAATCCTGGCCTCAGTCCCAACTGAGAAGTATAAAAACATTTTAAGAATATCTAAAATCACATGCCAGTTGGAATGAAACGATAAATGAGTGTCAGGGTTTTAAAGCCGCTAGAACTACCACCATTACTGACTGTGTGGAATATTGTGATACATCAGATAACCAAGATTTGGCACCAACGCACTTCTCTAGCTATATGGGTCCTTTAAAGTGATTGAGTGGATGTGCTCTGGCATGTCTTTAGTTCTGCAAAATTTCCTTCTATGAGTCACACCAAGCTATGTTGAACTTGAATTTGACACCAGTTGGTGAAAGCAACAGACAAAACAGGATTAACCGATGGACAGAAACAAAAGAGAGTTTCCCACAAATTCAGGAACGCAAACAAACGCTGTCACACAATTCACCGAAAATCGATCACAGAAGGTACCGCTAGCATCTCAAGTCTTATCTGAATTCCTCAGAAGTATAGAGAACGTTGACTGAATGCAAAAACATAACCCCCAAAAAGACACCGGTACGCAAACACAGCTGGTGATTTGGCTAATCTAGGCTAAATATGTAATCCTTGCCAGTTTAGCATTCGGCTCCGGTGCAGGAATCCTTCTCATCAGATTAGATGAGATTTGATGACAACATGTGAGCCAAGTGAGTGGTGAATGTGCCAATCTTAAAGAGTTTTGAAATTCAAGCCTTTTATCTGTATAGGAACCATATGGGAAGCTGAATCCATGGGCTCACAGATTAAATGCTTAAGCAAAGAGAAATTCTTCAGTCAGTCCAGCACCAGTAATATAAATGTATGACACCATTATTGCGCTTTTCAAGAAAGATGACTATACAATGTGGTGCAACAGTAGCTCGAAGATTAAGTGAAGGGAACCAGTGAACAAAGAAAATTGCTAAAAGTGGACTTACGAGGGATCAATCATGTCTGTATGATTAAGTCATGTCATTTGTCTTATTTACAACAATGCTGCAAAAAAAATCATTTGTAAGTAATATGGCAAGCTTCTTGAAGATTAAAAAAACCTCAGTGCAGCTTTTCTTGGGGTTTGAGAGAAAATGTAGAATCAAAACAGAGATTAAGTTAAAATTAATTTTAAACTGATCAAATTTGTTTAGACTGTCAAACTGGCACAGGAAAGCTATTTGCACTTAGTAAAATATCTGTCATTTTTGGACAGAAAACCATGTTGGATTCTGAAATTTCAAGTCTTCAGGCTGAATTACTTACGTAAAACAAACTGGAGATAAGCAGAGAGAGACACAGAGGAGCTCGAGGTTTTTCCATAATAAACACTGACAGCTTTATATGCAGACAAATTTATAAGCCCTACCCGAGGATTAATCAGAAGGTCAACAGTTTACTACACTGTACCTTTCCTGGTCAGTGGGGTGGTATACTCAAGGGTAATTTATAATGTCTTTTACCTAGAATTGAGCAGGTACCTTTATAGGATTACTCAGAGTTATTTGATATCTGATTCTATATATTAAATACTAATTTTAAATAGTTAACTACATTCACATTAGGTACACGAGAAGGTACCACCCCAGCAACAAGGAAAGGTGGTGTAACACTTATGTATTTTAGTCCAATCAAATCTTTCTGAATACATGGAGGAGTTTTTTTACCCCCTTTTGTCTTTTAATTTTTTTTTCATTATTAATTTATTCAAATTAAGCAATAACAGTAGATATTTATTTTACAGACTATTTAAATAATATTATGGCTATATAATAAAATACAAGATCATTTCCAATGGTCCAATTTTAATTCAAATTGTCATTAGACTGCAGTAAATATTATTTATAGACATAATTAATGCACTGTGGTTTTCACTACTTGTGACTATCAAATTTAGAAAACTGTGACTGAGATACAAACCTCTGGGGGTATTGTGTACCTCATTAAAACTATTATTTAAATTAAACTGAATAACTGGGCCACTGCTGTACCTTTACACTATTACACAATGGGAAACTAAATATATTTCGAAAGCATTTTTTTGTTTAACTGAAAAGTAAAATAAAATGTTTTTGATGCCTCCATTAAGAGAGCTTGAAACAAGTGACATTTCACAACAACCCCCATGCCCAAGAATACAGTCTTAGATGAGATGTATGTTTTACAAGTCTGACTGTATTTAAAAACCGTGAACAGAAAAAAAAAAAAAAAGTAAAAACCCTCAGCAGTTTGTCATAAGCCAGAGTCATACAGTTATTTAAGCTTTCTTCTAAAAAGCCAGAGTGACCCATAAAGAGGACCCGAGAAATATTTTCAAGAGAGAAATGGCCATGTCTTTTTCACATAGGAGTTTACTCGGCTGTTTAAAGGATTTTTTGATGGAAACGAACTGTAAATGTACCAGAAAGCAGGAATTCTCAAGGGTAATTAAATCATATTAGCGAGACAGAACAAACGATAATGAATGGCTCTGGAGTGCAATGACTGCTCATTTATCATGTGTTACGGGACACACAGGACGGTCTACAGAGCCTTGCTTAGTGTTTATGTCTGCCTGGACGTTTGAAGTCATTATTCAGCAGCTCCATGTTGCAGCTTTTATTTTCTGAGCTGGTGTAAAAACTCCCAGCATTAAAATGTTCAACTACATGATTATGTTGCAAAATTAAAGTATTGATGTGTAAGTCAACAGCACCATTATTGTTGACTCTCCAGGTTGTGCATTTAGTCAATCATTCAATCTATCAAATCAATGAGCAATGGCATTTATGTTAGCATTTAATATTGAATCTCGAATTTTGCACACCTTTGTATTTTCCGTTTTTTAGTTAAATAATTTAGTTTGTTGGGGTTAAATATTTTTAAAGCACACAACATCTGTTCACTCGATATTTGTAAAGAAGGATTCATTACTAGATTTTAAAAGTGCATCTTTGAGATATAATATTGAGATAGTCTCAATGTATTTTCATAATTTTCATGAGAAAGTTTGACAGCATAAATGTTTTACTTATTTACAGCTAAATAAACAGCAACTTCTTTAGAAAAGGAAATTATATTTGCAAATTGATAAGGAATGGCTTCAAACAAAGGTTTAAAGTCAAAAACGTCACAGGTTAAAGCCTAATCCCTTTTTAAGCAAACAGCTAAATGAAAAACTGCCTGTGTGCAGAGCAGAAACAGAGCGCCGTGTCCCGACTCCACATCTGTTAAACAGGTGAAAACAGGACTCTGTGTCGACACCTTGAAGTATTAAATGGTTCCATGTCGGGGTAAATATGGGAGAGCAAAATCAGACAGAGTTCAGCTTGCTGTAAAAGGACACCAACAGAGCTAAAAACAAGAATATACTGGCGAGAGAAAAAAAAAAAAAAAAAGAAGACAAGAATCTATATAAATGTATTTTATATTCATCAAGATCGGAGAGAAATATTTATATGAGAAATTTTAGCCTCAGACTTCTGGCAGAGACTATACTTTTACATTCCAGACAGGAAGAGAAAGCTTATACAGCAGAGAAAACTACCTGCCTGTTCCTTTCACAGATCTCTAAAATCTCTTTTGCTGATCAAGGAAATCAATTGGCTGCCATCTCTAGTAGAAATTACAACCAATTAACTCCCTTTGGTTAATTACTGTATGAAATTATAAGTGATTAATTAATTGAGAGAAGTCCAGTCAAAAAAATAGAAAGATTATATTAGGTCAAGTCTTTATTTTTGAATGTAAAACATGATTTGCACACTACTTTTAAAGTTGGTATTATGGAAAATTGATCAATCCCTGGTATAATACCTTTAAAACACATTTTACACACCTGTTATTTACTAGTTACAGGCTGTGTATTTAGTTCCAAGGATACTTGGAATGTTAAAAGTATAAACAGTTTCCCATAGATTTCTAAGACATCATATTGGCAAAACGTCAGGATTTAACTCAAACACAAGTCCAAAAAAAAAAAGGACTGGACACAGTTTCAGCTATAAATCAGGTGTAGACAAGGTTACGTGATCATAGGCATGGGAGATGCCTCTCAATCATTAAATACCATCTCTTTGAAAAACAGTACATTTTAGAAATCTGATTAAAAGGCCTGCACTGACATGAAAAATTGGAGTGGAAAAGTTTTAAATTGAAACGGTTGAGGCAGTGTCATAAGAGCGTGATAAAGTGAATGAAATCAAATAAATTGTGGTATTTGTGGTTTCTCTATTGAATCTATTAATGCAGATTTTTTTTTATCTGATCAGTAATAAATACTGTGTGTTTCAGATTCAGCATGGCCACTTCCTGAGTTCCTGTGTCCCATCTGGCTATTCCTAGATGTTTTATTCTCTACAGCGTCCATCATGCACCTTTGCGCCATCTCCCTTGACCGCTACATCGCCATCAAAAAGCCCATTCAGCACAGCCAGTACAATTCCCGAGCCAAAGCCGTAGCCAAAATTGCACTCGTCTGGTTGATCTCAATAGGTGAGCTCACAAAGATCAAGACGTTTTTGTGATTTAATGCATGGAAAGGAATAACATACGAGAGCTTTTCCTGTTTGTTCACTCGTGAATAACCTTTGACTTTCCTCAATTACTAATGAAATGCTTACACAAAGGAACAACTGCTTAGGTTTCTTTTGCGTTTATCTGATAATGAGATGACTGTTTTGGCAGGATGGCTGTTTGCACCACTTTTAAGTTACTGACAGCTAGTAGCAATATACCAGCTGTTGTTTATTTTGTTGCTGCAAGGAATAAAACGCTTGCCAATGCAGCTTCAACACATTTCTATACACAATAGATATATTAAGTCTAAGCTGGGACTGCTGGAGAAGTATTGAAAGAAGAGCACTACGTCCTGATTAAGATGAACATTGTCTAAGAAAACCATTATTGCTTGTTTCCAAGTGCATCACTTTTGTCTAAATAAGATGAAATAATAACTGAAGTCATGAACTGTATAGACCCTTGAAAATCTGAATCAATTAAAAGGAATTTATTCCAATTAACAGTCCTTGATAGTGGACCCCAGACTTCTGGAGCTGCCTTCAGATAAGCAAAACAATTACCTGTTAATGATAGGGCTTTGTTATATAACTGTTTTGCCCTGGAACAAGCCGAGACGACACCTCGGGAGTCCTGCTCGTTAACAAAAGTTCCAGGTGATTATTTTGACTGTGTTGTCTGGAACACTCTGGCGTTTGGTGCTACAGAGTTGTGTTTTAGATCCATGAAAGGCAGATCTTGTGCAGTGTCACTTCAATAATGACCATGCACACCATGTCCTTGCTTATGCTGAAGGCTTACAACTGCATACGCACTCCTTTGACAAAGCAGTGTTACTGAGAAAAACCAGACAACGCAAGCTAAAGTTATGGAAGCCAACATCAGTGGAATGGTATGTTATTTAAAGACCTACAGCCAATAGTATAGCAACACTTTTTTAAAGAGATGGATGGTTAGTTTATTATCTAAGCCAGTCTTGGTGTCACAATTATCTGAATGATTTTAAATGATCTTTCTTTCCAAAAGGAATCGCCATCCCCATCCCCATCAAAGGACTAAAAGGCTCAAATCATGGAACCAACATAACTTTCAACAGCAACCACACCTGCCTGCTGACATTAGAGGGCTTTGGAGACTTTAAATTGTTTGGCTCTCTGGCGGCCTTCTTCATCCCCCTCATGATCATGATGATTATATACCTGCTGACGATCCAAGTGCTGCGAAAGAAAGTGTATCTCCTTCGATCAAGGGCATGTCAGCGAGTCAACAGACCCATGGTGTGTACGGTCTTCCAAAGAGAGCACACGGTTCCATCATCACCAGAGAAAATCAGCATGTTGGATTCTATCAAAAAGGACCAAATACTACAGCGAACACACCCCATCACAGGGGACGAGATTCCCATTCGGAGACTGTCAACCATGGGAAAAAGATCTATACAAAACCTGAGTAATGAACAGAGAGCCTCAAAAGTCCTGGGGATTGTCTTCATGTTGTTTGTAGTCATGTGGTGTCCGTTTTTCATCACCAATGTGACATCGGTTCTGTGCGAGAGTTGTAACGTCAAACTGGTGGAGAGACTTTTGGACATTTTCGTGTGGGTTGGTTATGTTTCTTCGGGCGTCAACCCTTTAGTCTACACACTTTTTAACAAGACTTTCCGGGGAGCCTTTACACGTTACATCATGTGCAACTTTGGCACCAAGAGAGCGTCGAGAATGCAGCGCAGGAACCTGACCAAAATCACTTTCCAGTCTTCTGTTACGGAAAATTCCAAATTGTTTATGAAGCATGGGATGAATGGCATTGGTCCTGTAGGGTATCAGAGTCCTTTGCGAAGACGACCCACAAATATTCAACCCTCCAGTGGGGTCATGCTGGATACTCTTCTTCTCACAGAAAATGAGGACCGCAAAACTGACGAGGGAGTCAGTTGTTTATAGCAAGCTTTGATACATAAATACAAATAAACTAAGAAAATACTACCAACAAAAAACTGACTTACAATGCTCATTTTGGCTCCTACATTTGACAAAATTGACCCGTATTCATTTCACCCTTTGGCAAATAGAAAAAAAAAAAAAGATTATGTCTGAAATTTTCAGCACTTTTAAACGATGGTATTCAATACTGGAATAATATGGATGGAGGCAGGATTGTGGAAAACAAGGAATGTAAAGAATGCCAGCTATCTTTAGCATGCATAAAACACACACTGAACAACTGTATGAATGTCATGGCTTAATGGGAGCATACAAAGGTTTTTCCTGGTTATCTTGTTGATGTTAAAGGTCTCATTTATGCTACTTTCAATGATTGATACTGGAATAAGAGAAACATGCTCGGTATTTCTCTCCATGTACAGGCTGCTTAACCCGTGGAGTCATCTTAGGGTTATTGTATTCGAGCGCTTAAACAATTCCTGAACATATTCATGGAGGTAACATGGTTCTCATTAAATCTTCTGATCAAATTGTAAGCTTTAAAAATGTTCACGAAGAACAGGTAAAGGTGAGATCTAAGGCTGGGGAGATCTTAGGCGGCTTTGAACCATAACACTCTTATCGTTTTTAGGTAGTACTTGCTAACTAACTAGCCGAGCTTGCTGTCTAGAGTAGAATCACCATCAGTAACGCAGATGAAGTAAAGGTTTTCTAAATTCTGGTGAGGAGGTTGTTTGCCTTTACTGTAGCTTTGGAGGCTGAAAATTAATCTGAGATGCTTGTGTGACTTGACTGCATGTGGCTACAGTTAAAGAGAGTTTCAATTAAATCCCAGTGAAAAATACACACATTTCCTTACTAACAAGATTTAACATTTCTTTTTCCGCCAAGTTTATTTTCCTCACTTGTCCCCCAACTCGTGACCTAAACGGGCAACAGATTAAAAAGGTACTTGACGTCAATTGGCAAGTTTCTGCAATGCTGAAAATTTTTTCAAATTTTTAAAGCTCACACTGTCTCCAAAAACGTTGTGAATGTGTATTGCGTTTTTCGCAACCATTTTGCAAACAAAGTGTGGAAGCAGCCTTACAAACACCTTAATAAAACAAGGATTGTGGCATGTGATAACTAAATTAAGCAACAAAAAGCAGAACAGTAGTTATTGCTTGTTGTGGATTTTATATGGCTTTAGAAAGCCTGCAATTCAAAACAAAAGAAGAAAATAGATGATCATTCTGTAATGGTTGAATGAGTTAGTCCATTTTGGGGCCTTGATCAGGTTTGATATCACCTGTTGAGTGAATGTAATGATGTGATAAACTCAGATGGTCACTCAGTTGGACTATAAGCAGCCTATAAATCTTCTAATGATGGACATGCTACAAAATCATTTATAATAGAAGGACTAAATGAACAAAATGGAACAAGTGTATTGAAGAGATCATTTTCACCTTCTCATAACTCACTCAAATATTATAAATATGCAAACTCAGATCTTAAATGAGAAATTTCGTGCCAAATAAAAATTTTCATAAAATACTGGATTTTTCATAAAAATGGATTTCTGCAATTTGAGAATGTACGTGTTAGATTCTGTGAAATGGGAGGAGCTAGTTTCAACCATTTGCTGGTTATTATTTTCCTCGTGTACCAAAACACTGAAGCACAATATTGTTTTTGGATGCATATCATGCAGAAATTCTGAGCATTCACATCACAAAGGTGAACTTAATTACAGTGTACCATTCCACTGAGATCAGCTAGATTGCACATATGATGTGGACTGAACCACAGTTTGGTAGAAGTGAGCCCCAGACCACTGTCTTTGAGAGGACAAGAGACTCTGGAGCAATCCCAGGTTGGAACAGTGTTCACACTTCACCAAATGTACCAAACTCTCAGGGCAAATGGCACTAATTCCAGGAACACACACAAGTGAAAAAAAAAGCTTAAAATAATTACAATTGGCCTTTAATATAAGATAGCACAAAGACGATAGAGTTTTGTTTATTCCAAGTAATGGGTGTCAACACATGTTCATTACAAAATCTAGATATAGTTAATTCAGTTTCTCTGGCCATGATACATCATGTCCTGTCACTTTTCCTAAACATGAGCAATAAAAGCACATGACTGAGCTGAACTGCTGCTGCGCTAGAGGCTCTCTAAACACAGCAAAGATTTACATAGACTTTAGATCACTCTCAAACAATCATGAGAATATCATATGGCCTTTTTAGGGCCTAAAATAGTTGCCCATTTCCTTTGTCTGGCCAAGAACAAATATCTGAAGTGGAAAGTCACTAAGAAGGATAAAACATTGACGAGAAGTAATACTGGACGATGTGTAAATGTAAAAAGTTTATTTCAATCAAACGCGTGTCACATTAACAGGCAGGCTGGCAAGGAGATCATAGATAGGAAAAAGTCTTATAATCCCATGATGACAGCAATGCCTTCTATAGACAAGCTGAACAGAATAGAACATTGGCTGAATTAGGAAAGCACGGTTTTTAATAAAATGCAATGAAGCATGGCCTCAAAAAAAAAAATTCGATCCTTAACAAAAACCTATCAAAACACTAACGCAAGGAGACCCAAGAACCAGTGTAAATTATTGCCAAAATGTTTCTCTTTATTAATGCAACGTAGCAAAACTTAAAATTATAAAAATCTTTCCAAACGTTCCATATGGCATCCTAATGTGCCCAAAACAAGGTATTCATCAAAAATTTGTGAAGGACTAGCTACATAAAATTCCCTTCTTTTTTTTTTTTTTTTTTTTAAAAGATATGCATAAGTGAACAACAAGACTAAAAAAGGTAAACAGTGAACTTTTACATGCTTAAACAGTAATGCAAGTCATATATTAGACACTATCGTCATTTCAATAATCAAATCTGTGGTGAACTCTTCTTTCTCTATAAGTTGCCTTAAAAGTTTCATGCAGCACCCTACAACAGAGAACTTTCTGTTCAGTTAGGATTCCAAAAAAGCTAAATACATTAACTATCCCAAGAAACCGTATGGAAGCATTCTTACTTAAAGAGGGCTGAAGGGATATGAATAAATCATTGTTGTTAATGCTCAGGTGGCAGAGATCAGTGACAGAGTTTCTTTTGGATCCCTTATGCAAGTGGTGAAACTCAACTACTAGTAAAATTCATTAGTAAAAGACTTGGAAGATATTCCAGAAGAACTTGAGGAATCTGGTGGTTGTATATATACACATGTACAGGAAGATTAATCAGATTTGGCTGGAATACGTTACAAGATTTGTCCGTAAGGAAGCCAAAAAGAATAAAGCGTTCATAAGCGTGAATAAATGAAGCATTTGTTTTTTTAGCTGCAACGCAAATGTCAGCTATACAAGGTTATATGCTCTTATGCACCTTCAAAGACAGGCCACAGAACAGAAGCAATGGGACAAGGACGGGGACAGGTCTGAGTGCAGGGATATAAACTAAGCCACAAAATCCCTGGATCCACACAGTAGGCATGTTTTCATTTCTACTAGACATGTACTGATTAACAGGTACATAAAATACTGCAAAGTTGAATACACATGATACAGGCTCTTGTACAGTAGTGTGTGATGTTCAGAAAGGAGCAGGAGAACAACTCTTATTTGGAATAATATAAACTATTAAAAACAAACTTACACATTACTGCTTCCGCTTGAATGGTGTTCATGTTAAAAATATCATGAACTATTCATTCATTTATAGTTCATTTTACTGTCCATGAAAGAAATTTGTTCCTGTTCTCACCTTATAATAGCTATAGACAGCCCCTCCTTGTTCCCATCCTAAAGATGCCCACAAACGTAAAGTTTCAGATTTAGGAAGCGCAGACAGGAGACTCCTTCCATAAAATGTTTATTTTAGTTAAAATTTTTTTATTTTTTATTTTTTATTTGGTGGCTCAGTGGTAGGTTACTCGCCTATCAGCCACTAGATGTAGTGCCGGTCCCAAGCCCAGATAAAAAAAAATGGGAGGGTTGTGTCAGGAAGGGCATCCGGCGTAAAACCTGTGCCAAGTTGATGTGCGGACCAGTTGGTCCGCTGTGGCGACCCCTCACACACGTAGGGAGCAGCCGAAAGATCAACAACTTGTTTATGTGAAGTGTCTGCCATACAAGTCCCTCTGAGTCAGCTGTACAACCACAAATACCACAGGTATGATGGCATATAAGAGACTGACTCACCATACAGCAAGCATACAGTACTCAACCTAGCAGAAAAACCTACTTTGAGCTAGCAAACCACATTCAGATTCTGGGTATCTCTGGGTCCACCAAAAAAAAACCCTGTGATCTGCATCTGTACCACTGGCAGAACTGTTACAGCAAATCAACCAACACCATCTGACCAATCAAAATCTAACAGCGCCATGGTGTAAAGGTGTATAAAGCTCCCATTTAATACTGAATAATGATTAAAACCTGACTTAGCGAACAGTAAATAAGAATCAGTGATAGAGAAAGAAATGTCACTTCAGATCCTACCTGAACATGATGAACCCAATGGACTCAACGGCAGCTCTGCGTACATCATCGTTCACATCACTGACCTGTTCATTAAAAAAAAAAAAATTGTTCAGCATGCAAGATATGTATGTTATTTTAGGATGTTTCCAGTAACTCATCAATTCAGACAAAATAATGATCTCTGTATAAATGTATTCTGAAATGGCTGTGTATTCATAATGGAAGCATGCTCTACACACACCTAATTTAAATAAATACGAATTATATTGATCCTTATTAGACGTTATTGAATAGGGCATGGCATGCAGGTCACTTGTAGATCACATGACCATAACATGTCTATAGTCTGTACCTGTGCTCTGAAATCAATAACTTGCCTAAAAACCTGCATTTTAAACTTATGGTTTCAGTGAGAGACAATAGAAGAAAGTGAGTGATTCTTAGATTGTCTTTAAGAAAACATGTGAAACCTTTTAAACTATAGGATATATCGCAATCTGTACGAACATGCTCAGACAGGATGTATATTCTTTTCTTCATGCATGGATGTATTTGTATGTAGAAATATTTACAGAATTAGATTGGATTAATTTTCCACATGGAGCTGTGTAAAACAGGGCCATAAAGAGTTTGCATTACTGTGAATTCAATGCAATATTGAATTCAACATTCAAAACCAAAGTAATGCTTGAAAACTGTTTGATAGATTTGTCAGGGATCAGGAAGAAAATGTACAATTACCATCACGTATTCTCAAGTTTAGCCACTTATTTCAAAGAAAATACTCCTGTACGTACTTGGAAAAAATAATGTGCGCACAAGTGTAAGACAGAGAAAGAGACAGACGGGTGTGTGATATGCATAAACCCATCCAAATAATCCTAGATTTATTTATTTTTTTTTTTTTTAAATGAAGTGTACCACACTAACACCATTTTGTCCATTTGTCTCTTATTTAGAACATGCTTCTATTTTGCTATCATCTTTGAAATTCTGTAACGCAATATCTTTGGTCTATCATTTCTTATTTTATTTATATTTTGTTATATTTGTCCTTATTCCATCACACAGCATAATTTATATATACTTGATCTTTTTTTTATGTTTATTTTGTTCCATTTACTTATTTTTCTAATTTCTCCTTCTCTAGATACGTCAATTTTATCTAAGGCAACATAATTTAGTAAGACAGTGAATACAGATTACACAGTTGTTTCACATTTCAGTTCCTGAAAAAAAGCATGAAAATTGAGCAGAAAATTGGGATGAACTGAGCAATTTTTCACAAACGCAACATAAAAAAATGGCGCCACCTGCAGGGCGACAGACTACACCTATAGAACTGACTTATTAATGGACTTATTAAAGTGAATAGATTAATATAACTATAGTTATTTTGAACAATAGTGACCGTCAGTTCAATGCTATGTTTGGGTAATTTTATAAAAATGTTGTGGGTATTAAAGTTTTAGGAATATGGGACGAATACAAAGACACAATCAGCATAATCATGTTATTACATATGATCACACAAAAATATTTTTAATAGAAAGCATCTAGGAGTCACAGCATCTAATAGTTATTGAAAAGATCAAGTTAAGCTTCTGTTAATGATGGCAAAACTGTTATTTGTGAGAAAATGAGTCTTCTTTAGAATTTTATTTAATTGCACCCAGTATATATAGTCATCAGCTATACATTAATCCTCTTAATATACTCCTAACACACCTGCTCCAAGCCATAATGAACGCTAATGGTTTATGGGGCTGCTCTCTAATTAAGGGGAATAATTGAATTTAGAAAAATACAACAGACCCTAAAACAGTCAGAAAGGTGTGAAATTTTACTGTTTTATATACAGAATAACTAGTTGCTTATAAACATATAAATTAGACTAACCTTGTTCTTTTCATTACAGGAAACCACTTGGTCACTTGGTTTAAGCCACATAAATAATCCATAACTATTTTTATCTTTAACTATCTTTATTAAACCACTCATACATCACTTTAAGTACACAGGAAGTCCTGGCCAGCATGGGAAAGAGAGAGAGAGTGAGAGAGACATACCGCAACATGCAGCAGGCGTCGGATAGCCTTGTTGTTTCCCGAGCCGCAGTAAGCCATGCCGACTGTGTACATTCCTGAGCGACGCAGAATCGGGTCCTAGGCGGGCAGTGAAATAAAACAGAGTTTCGGGTTTGTGCCAAGCATAAGTCAAGGCCGTTTTTATCATCCGCTCATCCATCTATTTGAATATGAGAGCAGGGGGGTTGAAATAATAATCCTCCTGTGTCATGGTGTAAAATAAATACGACAGGATTCTCACTTAAGGATGTGCTCTCATTAAAATTTGATTACGGTTCCAAAAAAATAATGGGTCAATAATTTTAAAACTAAATAATTTGTGCTTACTTTGTCCCTGCAAAGGCTCTCGATGAGCGCATCCGCTTCCTCCATTCTGCCGTACATGACCAGGGCGATGCCCACTGCCAGCCCGCGTAGGATTTTCTCATGCTGTGTCTCCTGAGCATAACCCACCATGTCCTCAATAGCCTGAGCTGACTTAGAGCCCAGCATGACCAGACCTAAAGCCAGACCTGCAGCCTCTCCTATAAACATACACAGAATGAAAGACAAAATGAATGAATAGAAAGAAAAAAAAAATAAAGAAATAATTCACAAAACAATAAAAAAAAACAGTAAGAGAGGAAAAAATTAAATGGATAAAAAGGGAAAACTATCAAGAGAGAGGAAACCCCCACCAGAAATGAAATAAATGGAGGAATAGAAAGAAAAACCTCTAGTAATAAATAGAAAGAAATTATAAAGAGAACACAGCAATAAATAAAGAAAACAGAAACAAACAGAACGAGGAAAAAAACTGAAAAAACTTTAAACAGAAGATATAAAAAAATAGATATTCATTTACCTGTGACAGCATCATCTTGGTAGAGGTTTGATTTTAGTAGTTCATAAACATCCTGTCGGGCCGTACCAAGGGCAGCTAAGCCGAGACCCAGAGCGCCGCCATGACGCACAATCTGTACAAAAGAAAAAATATATATATATATACGTAAATAAACAAACCATCAGCTAATGTTCTGCGATTTTAATAACTCGAGCAAATCTGCAAATTTTAGGAACTCACATCATTGCTAGCATTTTTTAGCTGACTGAGGAGATAATCGATGATGTCCCCCCCGTGGTTGGCGTGTATCAGTCCGAGTGCATAAAGTCCTCCACCTTCCTGGTAAGCGGAACCTGGTGAGGTGTCTTTGGGCAGGTATGTGGCCATCAGCTGCAGGGCTTCCTTTTCATGGCCCTGAAAGAAAAATATTTCATGTTTTGACTTTCAGTCACAGAAATTTATCATGATGTTAATAAAAAAGTATTTCTAAGACAAAAACTGTTTACCCTGTGAATGACACCAAGACTTGCTGTGGCTGTGAACTTTGCCCAATTTGTAGCTCTTGCAAGCCACTCTAGATTTTCTCTATAAAAACATTAATAGTGTTTAATATCCATTCAACATTACACAGCATTTAGTGGTCGATAGTATGATAACATTCATCATCATGACATATTATTCAAGTTTCATGGCAAGTTTAAAGACATGGCACACACAACAGAACTGATGGACATCAGGCTCTGGCAAGACACCTGAGCTAGCTGATAGCACCGCCTTTTGCATTTTCATGAACATTCAATTTCGTCATCATGCACCAAATTTCTTAAACCTATCTTTAAACTATACCTTAAACTTTCTCACAGGAAATTATTAAGAGTAAAACCAAATTTGGTGACCCTGATAAAGATTTCTAGAGTGCTTAAGTACAAAGGAATTTTTGATGTTATAAATGGTACACAGATAGACACCATGCAAACTTGATACACTGATATATTATACAAAGTGGCCTAAAGTGCACATGCATGTTGAATGATGCACCAAAACCACATTCACAAGCCAATACCGTCTACACAGACATTTTTACAGTATTGGTGCTTGGTCCCTTCAATCGCTAGATATAAACATTATTAAAACTGCAGCCAGAAATGCATCCATTTTGTAAACCTACGATCTACAGCATTCTTGAGACTATTTTTATACACTTAGTGTGTCAGACAAACACAACACCAATTTAGTGTGCTGGAGATACTTCTCTGATACAGATTTCCACTGAACTCTGAGTATAGACTAGACTATAGTCCCCCCCCCCCCCATAGAAGGTTGGAGTGATGTTCTGTGTTTACTTTACAACTGAAGTAATGTAGAGTTTTAAGAATACATTATAAATCAGTTTGCCTTTTTTTCTTCCAAACAGCTGTACATGCAAGCTGCATTAGCTGTATGTTTTGCTAAGAAATCATGAAAAAGCTGAAAGATTGAAGACAGAAGATCTGTTTTTTCGCTGACCAATTCTGAGGTCTTGAAACAACAAGATATTTGAAACATGCTGTCACTCTTTTAACCATCCATTTTCTTGTCTTTACATAAAAGTCAAGGTCTTGTTATCACAAATAACCCATTCTCTCACGTCTTGTGCCCACAATATGAGATGGATATGTTTTTAATCTTTTTTCGCTTTAGAGGAAACTATATATTTAATAAGCTCAACAATAACATTAATACTTGCAATGACAAACACACCTGAGAAATTGGTCGCTCGTAGTTCCTGTATGCATGAAGGAGTTTGCTATAACAGTCGCCGTGTGGCATACCGAATTTCGTACCGCATCCTAAAATTTTAAAATAAATAAAAATTACCCACTTAAACCAAGACATTCAAACATGTTTCATTTTAGCAAATCAATTTTCATACTTTTATTGAAAAGTTTTAATTCTGCCCATTATTGTCTATACAAATAGCATGAAGGGGAAAAAATAAAGCTAAAAAGGTTCAAAAAATATAAATGTTAAAACTGAAACATTTTTGCTGTAAACACTAACTTGTACCTTTGTGTTTTTGAGGATCATTAAGTCTGTATTGTTGTTTCGAATGAGGAACTGCAGATGAAGTTCGATTGCCATTTCACCGCTGAGGATCTTGATCATTTTTGAGTTCTGGTCTTTTAATTCGTCCTTCTGTTAAAAAACACAAGCAATAATTATGGGTAAAATAATTTTTTTAACAAATTTTTACTACTGCTATTACTGCTTAAAAAAATTATTTAAAAAAAAAAAATCTCAATAATGCATGATAATTGAACCATGATTTGACTTTCCTAATGAATATTTTTTATTTCAGTTACAAAACCAAAAACGGCAACAAAAAAACCACACACACTTTATTCTTGAATAATCTGGTCCACATAATATTTGCTCTATCCAAGCCTGTTTATACTGACATTATTACAAAATACATCACACATAATACATGCATTGTTTAATCTGGTCTCAGGGCTAAACTTCAGGTTTTTAATCAGATTTCTTGAAACAATAATAACAGATTTAATCTAAAATAAAGATATATTTTACATCTAAACATTATATTTCCAAATAAGAATACATTTTTGCTAGATTTTACCAAATTTATTCTAAAATGACATTTTTTAATTGTTATTAAAATGAAGCACATCATTCAGTTTTTCCAGGTCATGCATGATAAAAGTTAATAAAATCATAATTACCACATCTGCAGCTTTTCCTGCAGGAGAACTGCCAGCTTTATCATCAGTCTCCATCGCGTCACTGAAAAGAATTTAGTCAGAAGACATTTGTAATGAAGTTAAACAAAAATTCACATGTTTAATGTTACCAATTTCATAACACACACTAGCAGTCAATTAAAGAGCTTGCATGGTAGCATTAATATTGTCCTCTTCTGAATATATTGCTTTGCTGGCGTTTCCTCATTTGTAAGTCACTTTGGATAAAAGTGTGTTAAATAAATAAACGTTACTTTGGGTTCACAAACTTTAAGCAGCCAGGGACAGCTGTACCTCCTCAGTACAGACTTATTTAAAAAACAAAATTAAGATATTTGCAAATAAGTATTATTACTTAAATGCTTATAATATTATTTTACGATTTTATTAAAGCCATAGAAATTTTCATTCCACTGAACACATTGGGGCCCAGGTTAATAGTTTTTTGGTGGACACATATATAGAGCCCCACACACATATGCAGAGCCCCTGGACACAAACATGCAGACAATTAGATTCAGGCAAACATGCCACAACTGGCAGACAGAGACAGACATACAAATCAGAGTCACAGACAGACACCCGGAAAGTCAGACACACACAATATGCAAATAGTTTGACGTTGGATGTAAACACATTAAAGCATGTTTAATGCACATCCCACACAACTAGATTCAGAAAGAGAAGCTTTACATCTTAGGAAATGTAAATTATAATTTTAAAGTGAACATACTTATCTAATGAACAAGTAAACAAAAAAATTGATGGAACACCACAGTGAAACAAACATGTTCCACTTATGCATATCCAAAAAAAAGTGCTCTGAACCTGGTTTAAAGTTCACCTGTCTTTTTCCTGTGTTGGCACAGTGCCAGTATTCGTGGAGCCGGGAACAGAGGGGATCGGAGTGCCAACTGTGCGAAGGTTCTGGATAACAGAGGACAGGAACTGCTGGCTCGCACTTTCATACAAGTCAAAACAGATCTGATATGCCATCAAAAGGTTGTCCTCCTTCACTAGCTTTTCCAGGATATCGCTCACGGCTTGAGGATCGTCCAGGAATATCAGGCACTGCAATGGAAATGAGCATTAACATTAGACACCATATAATAACACACAGCGACGTGCTGTTTATATCCCTGCTTCAGGAGTGCATCTCACCTGGCACACGTTGATAAAATCAGGCTTCTCCAGATTCATGTAGAGCTTAACGAGCACTCGGAGAACCTCATTACGGAACTTTTTATTTTGCATCAGAGACATGCAGATCTTCAGGCTGTAGGCCAGTAGACCACTGACATCATTCTGCAGAGGGAAAAGAATACAACAAGAGCTGACATTCTCCATTAACTATTTAGCAACAATGCTGCTAAATTCAGTATTCTGATTGGTCAGGAGGTGCTGATTAATTTTTTGCTGATTAACAATGCAGCTGCAAATCACATTTAAGTTTACTGCGCTCATTCTAATGAAGACATATGCTGTTACAATATATATATATATATATATATATATATATATACACTATATATATATATATATATATATATATATATATATATATATATATATATATATATATATATATATATATATATATATATAAATAAAAGGAATTTCCAGTATTAACCATTTGTAACAGTCACAGGTTAAGCTGTAACTTTTGTAAGTTGCCAAATCACAGTCACATAAGTATGAGAAAATGAGAAAAGGCAATTATAGAAAAATATAATTGTGACGATGCTTAAGCCCTCAACCTCTTATTGATTATTTTATTACAACAGCACCACACAAGAGTGTTTATTACTTACATAAATGAACATAACTATGGGACTGTCATCTACAAGGCTGGCACATTTTCTCTCAGAAGAGTGAGCCAAGGACCTTATAAATAAAAGCCCTTATAGTCTGTGCTAAATAAAGCACAACTAACATACCGCTTAAAATTCATCTAACGTGGCACAAATAAATGTTAAAAACCATGAACATCATTTCATTTATGAATCACTCCAACTGTACCGATTCAAGGATAGTTTTCTCAAACACGTCCAGGCGTCTGGTCTCCAGTGCAATCCCAATGGCCTGCTTGTACTTGTGATCGTCCAGGCATCGCTGGAACATTTTATTAACGATGCCCTCCAGGCGAGGATCAATGGTCTTTTTCTCTTCATCCTCTGGCAGCTCTGCATTCTCCACACGCAGCTTCGTGTAGTGATCAATACATTTCGCTGTCGGGAAACAAAATCAAAAACTTTTCTTTTAATCTTTAAGGTTTCGTAAGATATAATTAAGATCTGTGTGCAGGAGGTCAAGGGGATTTGGCGATTATAATATCAGAGGAAATTGGTGGATAGTGGAAGATAGTACTGAATGCCTCCTAAATTCTGAGAGGAAGGAAAAGATAGGCTGAAATAATAATAATAGTATAATATACAAAATATTGTGATAGTTGTATGGTGTGATTGGATGGGAACCTCAATGACCTTTTAAAACTACACCTTAAAATGCATTTCAGTCTCTTTTTGTTAATCTTACAGTAATTTAAAAAAAAAAAAAAGTCTATAAAAAGAATAGAAATAACAATGGGTAACATACTGTACACACTCAAGGAAGCACAAAAACACATTTACTATTTTTTCTTCTAAAGAAATTGTCATTTTCAACACACTATGTTTTTTAAACTGCCAATTAATACATTTTTAAACTAGTTTATCACTACATACCATGCAAACAGAACTCACCAATAATAGTTTCCACGTATTCAGAGTCGTCAGCGACGTTGAAGAGATCTCCAGCACCCAGGGCATAGTTCAGCGACTCCTCAAAAGCACCAAGGTGGTAAAACACTTTAGAGGCCACCAAAGCAGCAAATGCTCTGCTGCGGAACGTCTCATCTTCATACAGGACCTCACTGAGAAACAAACAACATGTTCTTTTTCCTCTCTAAAACAATCTTGTCTTTAAACTGTCCACTCCCTTTCAGATGTTCAGTCTTGCATGTGTACAGTTAGAGGCTAAAAATACAGCTTTCCTTTCATCCAAAGTGTGTTTGGAAATGATCAGCAGGATTGGCTTTCAGTCTGTGGACTGTTTCCCAATTTGAGCTCACTTTCCAATGATGCACAGGAGGGAAGTGTGTTGATATTTTGTAAATGTAAACAAGTGTGGTGAGTGAGACAAGCGTAGACAATGACCAGTCAATGTTTAAAAGAATCTAAAGAAAATCCTACTTACATTTTATCCACAGACTCCGAGATTTCAGCCCAGAAGTCATTGACGATGGAGTTGAGCTTTTGGAGTGCAAACTCCTTCAAATGAAAAATAAAATAAATAAATAATATGAAAATACATAGATTATACATGGAAATATTAACATGACTAAACAACTAACCAACCGATGAGACACAATCAAGCTAAAAAACTATCACACCGAATATATAAATTCTTTAATTAAATCTTATTTATTTGTTATAGAGCCCCATTAAACAGCATGATTTGCAATAATTTCACATTAACACATTTGCAATTAAACAATCATCTTCCACACCACATGTTTTGTGGAAGCACTACTGTGAAGGATTTACAAATAAATATTTTTGTATCCAGAGCGATTAATGAGGCTCGCTATGTAAGAAGATCGTTGCATAACTGTTACCTTCAGTTGTGGCTCATCCTCATCCAAGAGGGATATGATTCCAGCTGCAACCACAAAAAAGAGAGAGAATTTACAAAATTTAGTCACGTACATATTTCCTGTTCTGTTCTTGTTTTTTTTTTTAATGGTCCTCCCATTCCTTTAGGTACAGGTACACTATATTTAGCCAAAGGTTTTGGGACACACCTCCAAATCATTGCTGCTATCAATGTTGCTTAGTTGCAGTGAAAGGAACTCAAGGATTCAGCATACCAAGACATTTTGGACAATTTCATACTCCCAACATTATGGGAACAGTTTGAGGATGACCCCTTCCTGTTCCAACATGACTGTACACCAGGGAATAAAGCAAGGTCCATAAAGACATGGATGAGAGAGTTTGTGTGAGTTGTATAGAGGAACTTGTCTGGCCTGCACCTTAAACCTGATAGAACATCTTTGGGATGAATTAGAGCGGAGACTGAGGGCCAGGCCTTCTTGTCCAACATCAGTGCCTGACCTCACAAATGCGCTTCTAGAGGAATGGTCAAAAATTCCCATAAACACACTTCTAAACCTTGTGGAAAGCCTTCCCAGAAGAGTTGAAGCTGCGAAGGACGGGACAACTCCATTTTATATTCATGTGCATGTAAAGGCAGATGTCCCAGTTTCGGCCTGGCTCACAGTCTCCACTCTAATTCATCCACTCTAGTTGAGGTCAGGACTCTGGGCAGGCCAGTCAACTTCTTCCACACCAAACTCACTCATCCGTGTCTTTATGGACCTTGCTTTGTGCACTGGTGCACAGTCATGTTGGAACAGGAAGGGGTCATCCCCAAACTGTTCCCACAAAGTTGAGAGCATGAAAGTGTCCAAAATATCTTGGTATTCTGAAGCATTAAGAGTTCCTTTCACTGGAACTAAGAGGCCAAGCCCAACCCCTGAATTCAATGATTTTGAAGGGTGTCCCAAAACTTTTGGTAATAATGCTTATGTCCTTTAAAAGCGCAGTGTGAGAGTGTGTGATTCCACATCTGGCTATGAGTGAACGAATAACTGAATGAATGAATGAATGAATGAATGAACGAATGAATGAATGAACGAATGAATAGCGACACCGAAGAGAGGTGATTGTTTAGATCGTAAAGAAAGTTAAAGCTTCAGGGTGGTAGAAAAAGTGTGGATAATGCACCTGAGAACTACTTAAATGATTAATTGAATTTCTACGTCAGATAACTACTAAAATAAAAGCCAGGCTTTCGGTCATAAAGAAACAATTTTACACATTTTAGTCTTTAATTAAATCATAAGCAACCTCCTGAGACAGCATCAGATGTACAGCACGGTGATTAATGCTTTATTTAATATGAAATTTGCTTCACAACTGTTCACCAAAAATAAATAAACAACAATAGACAGTATAAGCTAAAATCCTACACTAGTCAGTTACCTTGGTTTATTATCACACACTAACGCGAACAGTGACACTAGTAGCTAGATAATCAACCAGTTTCATTGAACATGAACATTTTTTTATTTAGCATTAATCCGAAAGTAGGGCTCACTCACTAAACATTACTCGGTTAGCTAACCGGTCCGCTTCTTTTACAGGCGCTTAAAATGCAATGAAACATCAGTTTAGTAAATAAGTAATATGTACCATTTCCTACACGTTAATACTGAAACCAAATAAAAATTAGAACTGTAACCGGAACCGTTAACGCTAATTTAACTTAGCTTAGCTAGCTAGCTAGCTTGGCTAATGTGACTCAGCTAAATCAATTGCTTTTCTACTCATGGTTTTCTTACCGGCAGAAGTGATCATGTTTTAGCTTCGAACTCTCCAATCTGCGTCCGAAGAGTGACCAGTCACTGTCACTGAGTTTAACAGGCAGACAGATGAAAATGAAAATAAATCTATTAACGGGAAATCAATTAGCTGATGAACAACAGCGATTTACTTCAGCGCCTGTTCATCTGCACTTTCTGCTATACAGCAGCTGCATCCCAAATATCAATAAAAACAAACACAAGTGCACTAAATAGGACACATGAGCGAGGCACCTTTCGTACTTTATGAAGGGCACTCACAAAGGAACTACGTACGGATTTAGAATTCAACCAATAAGCTGCCCGTCGTCTAGGACCACCAAGGATACGAAGCTACCCGGAAAGCCATTATTTTACCGGACACTTATCTAATTATATACTTAGGTTTAAAATTCTGTTTTCATGTTGAGAAGAAACACGTGAATAATATTTTCAAAATAAACCTTAGGCAAAATATTACACTTTTTTTTTTTGAAGAATGTAACAATTGATTTAATCGATTTTTATATTGGCACTATACTGGACATCTAAAATACACAGGCGTTAAAATTGTACGACACACTTTCGCCACCTAGTGCTTCATATTAGCCATGACAGATCGGATCTATCAAGCTCTAGTATAATAATGACATGCAATTAAATATTTTAAAAAATGTTAAAATGTACTGTACATGTATAAATAATGTACTATTTATTTATTTATTTATAAATAATACTCTTTTACAAATCATGTTTCTGCTTGAAATAATACAAAAACTCTATAATAAAATTATTCGTACAATTTTTAATACACATTAATTGAATGCATGGTATAACCGCTACTGAAAGCAGTTTAAAATGCTGGGTTTTTATTAATGATCATGTCAAGTTAATAATTATTCTATTTTTTTTAAAAAATTCTGTGTGGGATTGGAAGCCACTTTTTAAGTAAAAGAAATGGGTTGCTTATGCATGGGAGCAATTT
This sequence comes from Hemibagrus wyckioides, assembly GCF_019097595.1. Classification (NCBI taxonomy): domain Eukaryota; kingdom Metazoa; phylum Chordata; class Actinopteri; order Siluriformes; family Bagridae; genus Hemibagrus; species Hemibagrus wyckioides. The sequence goes on from NC_080719.1 coordinate 11,758,609, forward strand.
GTGTTGTTTTTTTTATATTGTTACTAATAAATATTGAAAGCTAATGTGGTGACATGACATTTCTAAACATAGTTATAGGAGAAGAGACAGGAAGGATTATTACTTTAGATTTAATATGTAATACTGAGGCACTTAACCTCCTACAACCTGGCATCCACATACGTGGACATTACATTTTTGGTTGTGTGCACCATAATACTTAATTCTTTGTAACTGGAACCTGTTGCACACAAAAGATGTGGCTTCATGTTCAAAGATAATATCTGGTTATTCCAGATTCCAGGTTCCTCCTAACCCCAAATAGGCAGAAGAAATCTAAAATGCAAGCTCAGGTCTTAGGAGGTTAAAGCATTTTAATTTCTCTCTAGTGCACCCGGGAAATGATTAATCCCTCTTGTGAGAGAGAGCTGGTTGCATTCCAGCACTATTATAAAAGTTTTTGGTGCCACCTGTGGGGAACAATGAAGGCTAAAGGAGGCTTAATGTGACCTGATTTAGACCAAGCAGTGGAAAAACAAGAAACAGGCACTACTTTCATTACATTTCTGTTAAAGTGAATGTAACTTTATCTTCTTTATGTAATATCATCTGTTGGCTCACCAAACCAGTTCTCTTTTCCATAACTTCCATATATATATATATATATTATTTTTCTGATGGTGTCTGCAAACAACTTCAGGTTAATTTCAATATAATTATCATTATCAATATATTATCATCATTCTTCTTTTTTTCCCCTTCGTATTATTAGTAGTATTATAATATAAACAATCAGAAATAAAGGTACAAACTGAACCAACTGTAAGTGTTGGTGACAGGAAGGGGTTTAGGAGAGAGTTGTAGCTGGTTTCCTAATTTTATTTTCTCACAGTGATGCATGCATTATCTTGCAGCATCACCACTAAACAAAGCGACATTCACACATGACATCCATTAACACAGTGGAACCAGTGGATATCATCAGGTTGCCATTTTTTGCCTTCAGGGACATAGAAGTGTTTAAAACCCAGTGACCCCTGTGAAAAATTCTAATTCTGGATTCATTATTCAAAGCTCCTCCTTTTATGTTCTCACAATAATTTAGCTTGTTATTTCAGGTTGTGCCTCCAGAATGTTTATTTCAACAGAGTTCCTTTGTTAGTCCCATTTTCCTACACATTGTCCTCCTCCTGCTGTAATTTCACTCTCCAGGCGTCCACCAGAGGATTTCTGTAGCTTCTCAAGTCACCCATAAATAGTCCAGACCCAGATTTCTGAAAAGCTGTCTCGTAGCCACTTTTGCAGTTAACAATACCGAAAAAAGAGCTATCAAAATATATTAAAATAATATGCGACACTTAAAACAGTGACAACAAAACATTCAATCAGACAGTAATTCGTTTTATTTTTAACCTAATTTTTTTAACCATATTTGTGTGATGTTAATACTAGTTTAATGTGGAGGGAACCCCCAAAAAAAGTTCAAAAACACAAAACACTTTTAATCCAAAACTAATACTGTGGAAAATAAAACTGAAATATAACAAATAAAAACAATTGAAATGAAAACTAAATTCCAATCACAGACTGATTGTTAAAACTGTTACATAAAATAACTACAATTGAAATAATAAAAATATTAAAACATAAAAACAAAGGACATTTATTGTCCAATATGTTATTAAATAATTAAACTTTCAATTTTTAAAATGTATTAATCTATTCACTGGACTCCTAGAGTGTTCTTTATATTACTATTGTGTACATTACCTGACTACAGTATAACATAATTCATATAGTAAAAATGTAGCTCTAATTACTAACTCCCTTTGGAACTTTAAAAGAGGCACTGTTTGGTGAATGACATCCTTTTTGTGGTCACCAAAGACAAAAAAAATACATGTTTGCAAAGTCTTTAAAGTCTGGGGATTTTATTTAGCACCTATCAGTAAACTTCATATCCCAATGGTCCTTCAACATTCCTGTTAGTTAATAAATCAAATGCAGCAGGGAAATTTCACAGGTCTGTTCATTTCACAGGTCATGGGGTCATTTTCAGTCTGTTAGTAAATCTGATGTCAGGACTGTGAGCCGGAGTTCGTCTGTAACGGAATTCCTTCCTCTGTGCTTTCCGGATCACCTGTAGGGAATGATGAGTGAGTGTTAGAGAGTTAGAGCTTATGGCAAGTTAAATGAACACAATTCTCTCCGGCTCACCCTTCTGTGCCTGAGCATGTGTCGTCACTTCGGCATGTTCTCTACGTCCTCTTCTGATCCAACGCTGTAAGAACAGCCAGAAAATATTTCGCTTACGACTCAAGATGTTATCTACAAAACAAAGAATGAACTGTGTGTTATATACAAGTGTTCTTTTGCGTCAAACAAAACAAAAAGCCCTTTACCCTGAAGGCTGGGGACCAAATCTTGTGACTAAAAATGTGGCACAGTGCCAAAATAGAAAACAGCAAAACTATAGAATTAGCTTAAAAATGCAGACACATAACTCCTTTTCTGTTACTACTACTATTATTACCTTAATAATAATAATAAAAATAATAATAATATTATTATTATTTACTGCTGTGCTGTGTTCAACTTATAAGTCAGAACATGGAATTATATAATTTTTAATCTGTGAGCCACAAAGGAGGAAAGAACGCTTGCCTCCATGGGGGAATCTTTCTTTGGTTTTTGTTAGTTGTAGGTTGGAAATTTACAGGTTTTAGCTAAATACAGTTTTACTAATAGGCACAGAGGCTATCTCTCCTGACACAATAAGACCACACCTCCTTTACTGGGACTGACATACTGAGACCACACCTCTTTCAATGGGATTGACACACTGAGACCACACCTCCTTCACTTGGATTGACACACTGAGACCACACCTCCTTCACTTGGATTGACACACTGAGACCACACCTCCTTCACTGAGATTGACACACTAAGACCAAGCCTCCTTCACTTGTACAGACACACTGAAACCGCACCTCCGTCACTTTGACTGACACACTGAGACCACGCCTCCTTTACTGAGACAGTTCCCTGGGATTAACAGGCAAAGGCCCGACTGCACAAGGACTTACACACAGACCACCTCCTCCACTGGGGCTCACAGATGCTTAGGCTATACCCCCCTTTACAATACCTAAGAGACAGAAAGGGCACACTTTTTACACTAAAACGGAGATGCAGTAGCCATGACTCTTTTACTGTGACTCGCAAACACAGAGGCAATGCTTTCCTTATGGGAAAACAGGAACTAAAGCCACACTTTCACGGAAACATGGATGCAGAGGCCACGCCTCCTTCATTAAGTCTGAGATACAGAGACCATACCTTCTTCAAACTGTTATGCATGAATGTTTGTATAAACATATCAACACTACATGATAACAAGCTACTTAACCTGGGCTCTGAGACACATTCACAGCTTTGCAGACATTCCTCTTGATGTTTTCTATTCCTTCTACTCCATTAGGAATAAAATGCCCGGTCCATATGGAATCATGTGGATGTTTTATGAACACAGATCTCAATGTCTCCTCCAACAGCGTCACAGACTTGTGAGTCTCTGAGCTTTCAGCATCAGTATGAATGAGGCCCAGTAGCGCCTGGCGACTTCCGTGATTTTTCTTCACTCGAACCTTTACGTCTTTCAGGATCTCCTCCATACACACATGGTTCGCCTGGGGATACCAATATCGGTAAAAATCATATCATAATACACAAAATTATGTTCAATATACACAGTACGTTAAATAAGATTTAGTTTTGCCGGTTTAGAAAATCAATTTACAATTTCATTTAATTTTAAAAATTATGTTCCAGGGTAGGAAATATACATGACAAGAAACAAATTAATAGATGAACAGGCTAACAGATGAACGTTTAATGAGCTACTTGTTGCTAGGTGGTGGCAATTGCATTTTCTATTTGTGGATAATGTATAATTTGTTGCATATTTACAGAAATGTGTCTGCCAAATTTCAAATGGAAAATTTGCATTTGCAATTGCATTTCCTGTGTCTTATAAGCTATGATCTGGTTGTATCGAAAAAGCAATGGCAGTTGCCCTGTTTGCTCTTTCATTTAGAAATGAATGTTTGCAATTTCAACATCACACATGGAGCCTTCTAAAATTCAAATGGAACTGCAATTACCTTTTGCCTTAGCATTTCCAATGCTCGCACAGAAATCGGTCAATCAGTGATAAGGATGGGAGTATACTATGCGGCGTGGTTGTATTTTTTTTGACGTCACTCACAGTCGACGGCCAAGAAGGAACATGTGTGAAACCCTCCTTCTGTTTCTGATTAACTTTATACTATATGCAAAACGGATGATATGAGATAGCAAACTTTGTTATTGCTATTTTGATTTGACAGGGTAATAACTTGTAAGACAAGGGAAACCCAATTGCAAATTCAGTTTGCTTAGTCACTCTGAAATTTGGCAAACGTTCATTTGTGTGAATGAAAATGTAAATGGTATCATGCGATTTGCATTGCCATTTAAATATTTTTTTGGTTATACTTTTTAAAATAGTGTCTTTCTGGGTGTGGATGTGTAAACAACTCAATGAGCTTGTCTATGATTATTCATAGCAACAGCACACTTAGCATCAAGTAATTTCCTGTACTATTGTGATATTTAATTTGGATAATTTTTGGTGATGATACAACCATATAAACTAAGCCAACAATCTGGAAATTAGCATTAGAAAAACTGCTGTACAAAATGCAGTATATGATGCTTAGTTTGTCGCTAACCCTGCAAAAAATATATAAAGTTTCAATTTATATATAGAGTAGAATGTTTGTTGGATCCAGGGACATCATCAACCGTGTATGCTAGTTAGATGCAAAGAATCTGCTTGTGTTATGTTACGTATGTGTGATGTCACTATATGAATAAATACATACATATTGTACACACTTTCTATAAGGCAATGTATGCAAGTTATCCAGGAGCAGCCCTTCGTAACAGTCAGAGATGATGCTGCATACTTAAGTTTTACAACACTGAACAAGGCCCTGAACCCTCACCGCTCCAGGGGCCCCTCTGACCCCAAGCCTCAAAGTTGGGATATGTGAAGAAAGAATTTCACTGTGCTGTAATGTACATGTGACAAATAATGGCTTCTATTCAATGTTTACACTTTGTGGGTTTTTTTCTGGAGCATGACAAGCTAGATTTTTGTCTCATCAACTTCAAGACAAAGAATAACTGTTTATAGCTGCTATAACATCAGAGAGAACAGAGACATGTACAACCGGCAAATTGCTGTGGTGTAAAAGGAATAAAACTCGAGGATGTGCTGTTAAAATAAACTTGCTGGATGTTTTCAGGGTGTGAAATTCATGGTTTGTTCATTTTTCCCTGTTTTGCCACAGCTAGTGTTGGTTAAAACATTACTGTACAGGCGTCTATAACTAATCACGTACATAGGAAAAAAATCTGGAATAAAAACGTGGAAGAGTTTCATTTAATTACCGCCTAGAAACCTCGGTTATTTTGTCATTCACCTTGTTCTGGACGTATCCGTGTCTGAAGATGAAGATGATGATGGCGCAATGAATGGCTCGTCCTTTAGGTGCGGTGATTTTGCGCTTGGGTCGCGCGCATTTCTCGTCCACGTCGGCGTTATTACCGTCTATTCCTTGAGCCCCATGAGAAACAGGACAGTTTCTCGCAGCGGCAGATTTGATGTTCCCGTTCCCGAGGTTTGCGTTTTTGTCCCTCTTGATGTGCACCTCAGTGTGAAACATGTCCATGATAAACTCCTGGAAAAGACTGCAGTTGTTTTCTCCATCCACGTCTCCTACCAAATAAATATTCCCCTTTCCACCGATTCGCTTCAACATCCGATCAAATTCCTCTCGCTCCTCGTCCTCCTTGGTTATGGAGTCGGTGAAGTGACAATCCGAGGCCATGCTCAGTCTTTATCTGCGCTTATTTTATTTTATTTTTCAATGAAATAAAACCTTGCGTAAAGATAGGTAAATGACTTTCAGGTGACCCGGTGTGTTGACAATGTGAGAAAGGGAGCTTTTAAAAAACCTGTCGAGACGCGCTGTGGAAGTGAAGCCGGAAACCAGGAATCACACAAACCACGCCGACTCCAGCTATGGGAGGAGCAAATACAGCAAGCCATGCCCCGGAAGTAGCGTTAGCACCCAAAAATGTTTAAATTATTTTTTATCTATTTTTTTTTTTTTATTATACAAAAAATATATACAGATTTGTCAAAGCATTAACAACTCGCAACAAGTACAAAATAAACAAATACACATTCAAAGAATATATAAAAAAAAATGAAATAAAAATAGATAAAAAATAAAAATAATAAAAAAAACCCTTTAAGCCAGGGGTTAATATTACAATTTAAAGTAACATAAAGCTTCATAGGTCTTTGTCGCTTTTTTTGTTCTTAATTTTGTCTAATGTGGTACCCTATTGTTAAACCCCTTTTTAGCTTTAGTCCATTTTGCAAGTAAAATAAAAATTTGTATAATAAAATACATCATACGTTTGGAATCAACATCGTCCTGTAAAAAAAAAATAAAAATAAATAAATTTGTATACATGTTCCAAACAACCTAGAAATGAAATTAGAAACATCCAACCAAAACATTTGTGAATATAAAAAAAAGATGAGTGACAGATTCTTTGGCATTGCTACCAAATGCACATAAGTTTTCAATATTCAAACTGAAACGTTCTAACAACTCCTTGACAGGGTAAATTCTGTGTAAAATCTTCTAGGATACTTCTCTAATTTTATTATTAATAAAAAACATATTTGATATTGACCATACTTTTTTTTTTTTCCAGTTAAGCGTTAGCACCTAAAAACTAGATAATTCTTATCCTTATCCGGTTACGTTACAGCAGCTATAAACACTAGTTGTCCAACCTTTCTTTTTTTCCTCTCTCTCTCTAAAGTTGACATATCAACAACGAAAACTTTAATTATTGTTCCCTTTAAAAAAAAGTGATTAAATGCATGTTTTCTTTTTGAATCAAATTAGTTCGAAAGGAAATAAGGAGAAGAAATAATGTTCACTGCACTCAAAGAATTCATAAACCTTTGAAAATGACTAGAACTGCATCAGCAGTCAGCAGACTTTGAACCCAACAACAGTACTTTTTGTTTAATCAGAGTTTATGACAGAGGTTTCTGTTCGTCAAATCTTTTATGTTTTTACAGTCTTGCAATGTATAAAGCCACTGAATCTGGCTAAAGTGATTAGTAGAAATGTGTGTGTGTGTGCGTGTGTGTGTGTGTGTGTCATCAGTGAAAGTAATACTGTTTATCAATTACATGTCCAAAGGCTTTGCTACATAGACAGAATAATGGAAGGCTTAAAATGGAGCCTGGTAAGACACCAGATAAAAATGATTTAGACTTGCATGTTGCTGTGGACATTATAAGTTGTTCATACTTATCAGATCAATTAGAATGCAGATCTCAGACACCAAACTAATTTAAGTTTCATGGTTGGTTGATTTATTTATTTATTGGATGACATATTGTTTTAAGTATAAGCTTTTATGTGTTTGTCACTGCTACTGCTTTCCCTTTTTTGTTTTTTCCAATATATTTTTCATATTATTGCCACTTTGACATGTTTAGTTAAAAACCTGCAAATAAAAACCACCACCACTTTGTATAATATGTGGTTTCCTAAAAAAATACCCATCTTAAATAATATCTGAAATGCCTTGGGATATTGTTCATTGAATTTCTCTAGTCATCTTATTTTTTTTATTAATACATGCTTAAAAATTGTCACATGCTTGTATTTTCAAGCTATTTATATCTATATTAACTTAAATTACTTTATGGTAGTTTCATTCAAGTATGTTATGAGTGCAAGCTATTATAGAATGCCCAAACTGGCAGGCAGGTTACACGTAAACCAGTGTTGTCATCACTATGTCCTGATTGAGTGACTCCAAAAACTCCAAAATTGTGTTTCTGTCCTGGTGAATGCCTCACCTTGAATTCTGTGATAAGGCAGTTAATATTTAATAAAAGAGCAGACTATTCACTTGCATTTCTCATTGATTTTCTGCCCTGTTAATTGGTATTTCGGGTAGTATTCTGCCCTTAGCTTCAACAACCAAACTTGTATTTATTTGTGCCATGTGTCTTTTAATTGCACACAATCTTTAAAACCATGGTTCTCAAAATGGGGCCTGGGGACAGAGTTCCCCAAAGCACAACCAGGGGTCCATCAATTGAAAAATTTGTCAGTGGTGACAATCACAACACACCATTACCAAAGTTATTATGTCCATAAATAATATCATCTAAAATCTAATGATCATTTAAATAAAATGCCTTAAAAAGCCTTGCTGGCTCCAAAATATTACTGTACACATTTAAATAATGTTTAATTATAATAGTGTGTTTACAATATAATTCTGTTCAGGGGTTAAGAATTTAAAATAAAAATACAGACATTAAAAGTTTGAGATTATATAATTTATTCACAGTATTCACAAAAGCAAACACAAGAAATATTAATATTATAATAATATAACAGTGCTAAAATACTTAAAATATAAAATATAATAACATTCCATTTTAAAATGTACAATATTAACAACAACTATAATAATGCCCTTTCTTCTTCTTCTTCTTCTTTACCTTTTTATTTGAAATAGAAGAACAAGTATACTGTAATAACAGTAAAATAACAATAGTAGTCATATTCTTCAGATTTTTTTTTATATATAATCATTTAGAATAATTAAAAACTCATAGTAACTGCATATTTCAATTTATGTTATTACTCAACTATTAAACATTTCACATTTATATTTTAAATCAATAAACATGGGTAGATTTCAGTGGGTTAGTGCTAGTGAGAGTGCAGCAGGACTCATGGCTAATGATAAACTGAATTCAGTTTAAACAAAGTGACCTTGCTGACCACCAAACAAATACACACAGTGCCTCCAGAAAATATTCACTACCTAGTTCTTATTTTTGACTAGCTCTTTTTTTGCTGCATTGCAACATCAAATTTAAATATACAGGATTTTTACTTTCTTTGAAATCGTTGACTTCACAGAAATAAAATTAACTAAAAAGAATTTAGAAGCTAGTGCAACAATGAGACATAATTAACAAGTATTAATTAATAAGTATTCACTCCAGAGTAAAAACATGATTCACCTTTTGCGGCTGTTGCTAATGTAATCTGTCTTGGATGTGTTTCTCTGAAATTTTGTTTTCTCAAACTCTGCCAAATCACATGGAGAATATTACTAGACAGCAATTTTCAGGTCACGCAACAGATTTTCAGTTGGATCTGTGCTTTGACTCTGCCATTTTAAATCTCAAACTGTCTTTCCCAAAGCAGTGTCTCATTATGTCAGCAACTACTGTATAAGCAGTTGTTCCTTCACCATCCTCTTTTTCTCTCTCTTGAAGTTAATAAAAAACTCCAAATTGTTATGTTTCTGAGAAATTGACAAAAAAAAATCTGTCCTAAAGATTTTGAAAACAAACAAACAAACAAAAAATATCTGTATGGACATCTTCTATAAATGTTAACTATACTATGACTATAACTCTTTACAGAATGCATCACCATATCAACGATATCACATTTTTCTGATACTTCTGTTAGATACATTTGATACACAGAAAATTGGTAACGCCTCAAGAATTTGGAAGTCGCCCTATGATTGGTTGGATTCTACAAGATTTCCGGAAGATCTGTGTGTCACGTTTTTCACCATCCACCTGAAAACAAAGCCGTTGAGACACTCGATTTCCCTCATGGAAAAAGAAAACCGTTGTGTTTACAAATTTGACAAAGTGCGCGTATGAAGATTAAACGATGGAATTTCCAAATTATGTGAAGTTCACGGGATAGACTCATTAAATTGTACGACTTTCTTAAGTGAACGATCTATGCTTGCCTGCTGGTCTATTTTGTAAAGACATTTTCACTTTTTCACGGCCCTAAACATGACGCTAAACAAAATGAACTGTAAATTGAACAGGGCTGTAGATTTAACATGGTGCTGCATAATATGTCATTTATTAAAATTATAATTAATTAATTAAATGATATAAGGTAAGTCACTGGATTGTTGTTAGAACAACACAAACATTTTTTTAAGTATAAAAATATATTCATTTATATCTCTGCAATGGTACTATATATTCATAATCCTTTCAATAGATGCCAATCAATCAGACACTGAAAAATAGTAAGACATAGAAAACAGTCAAGGAAATTGATGTTTTTTCTTTATTAACAGACCTTTTCTCACCAAAAGAAGCTTTCTAGAAGCCATTAAACAGAAATATTTTAGTGGAGATCTAAGAATCACCTAAAAAAAGTCTACTCTTCAGACTTCAGGCTCATTCATGTAGATGAGTATTAACCAATACATGGTTACTGCAGGTTTCCCTTAAGGTGTCACTTTTTCGATCTTTTTCACCCTCATCTTAATGGTGCCATTAACCGTAGCCTGGATGCGTTGGTAAAACTGCAATAAAAAAAGTAAGTAAAGTGACCTTTTCCCTTTTACAGTGCCTTAATACTTATATATATGAAAAAATGGCACATATATTATATACACAGTATATAAATCTGTATAAATATTTAAATGGTTAAAAAGCATGTGCTGTTCATTAGTCAGTCAAAAATTAGAATCATCTGTAAATTAGCACAGTATAAAAGGAGACAATCCACACAATCTAAAACAAATGTTAAACGATGTGTTGCTGTTATTTAACAAAGAACAGAGTATGATATTGTGAGGTTTTCTATAAAGAGACATGTATGCCAGTGTCACTGCTTCGTAACATTTTTTTTTTTTTAGTTTTTTTTTGTCTTATTAACTTGTTATGAACTTTCATATGTGATAATAGGAATTAACTTTACAACATTTAATGTAATAATAAATTGTTTAAAAATATGCAAAAAAAACCCAATTAATTTGCTTTGGTATAAGAGGAAGAAAACACTTTGTCAGATGCTGTAATAAGATTAACTTCAGAGGCTACACAATACCACCCTATTATGGCTAATTCTCTTATAAAAGCAGGTCCACATCATGTACCATTTCTTCCATATTACCTTTCATATATATTCTATATTTAGCAAATATCGTAATGCATAGTCTTACCTCTTCTATATATATGATGATTTTTTCATCGCTTAGTTCAGTGACAGACTGTATTGTGACCACTGCTTGAGCAGACTCTGTAATGTATAGAGAGATAAAAACATAAGAAAGTTAATTTTAAGAAAAAATACAAAACAATTAATTCATAAATTAAACAATCAATTAATTTATTAAAAAACACAAATCTATAAAATGTTATCTCATATTTATATAAAAACATTCATAATGTTGAGGGTTAGAGTATGAAAAACAATACTTGTTTGTGGACTGGTTGTGGTTGGAGAGGTGGTTGTAATGTTTGTTGTTGGAGAGGTGGTTGTAATGTTTGTTGTTGGAGAGGTGGTTGTAATGTTTGTTGTTGGAGAGGTGGTTGTTATGTCTGGTGTTTTTGGAGCAATGGATGATGTTACTGTTATTGCTGGAGATGTGGATGCGATTGTTGTTGAAGAGGAGGTTGTTATTTCTGTTGTTGGAGAGGTGGTTGTTGTTTCTGCTGTTGTTGGAGCAGTGGTTGTTGTTTCTGCTGTTGTTGGAGCAGTGGTTGTTTCTTTTGTTGTTGTTTGAGAGGTGGTTGTTATTTCTGTTGTTTTTGGAGAGGAGCTTCTTTCTTGTGTTGTTGCTGGAGATGTGGTTGTTATGCCAGTTGTTGTTGGAGTGGTGGTTGATGTTTCTGCTGTTGTTGGAGTGGTGGTTGTTGTTTCTGCTGTTGCTGGAGCAGTGGTAATGTCTGGTGTTGTTGAAGCAATGGACATTGTTTCTGTTATTGCTGGAGATGTGGATGTGATTGTTGTTATTGAGGAGGAGGTTGTTATTTCTGTTGTTGTTTGAGAGCTAGTTGTTTTTGGAGAGATGGATGATGTTTCTGTTGTTGCTGGAAACGTGGATGTGATTGTTGTTGTTGAAGAGGAGGTTGGTATTTCTGTTGTTGTTGGAGAGGTGGTTGTTGTTTCTGCTGTTGTTGGAGTGGTGGTAATGTCTGATGTTGTTGAAGCAATGGATGTTTCTGTTATTGCTGAAGATGTGGTTGTTATGTCAGTTGTTGTTGTAAAGATGGTTGTTGTTTTTGCTGTTGTTGGAGCAGTGGTTGTTGTTTCTGCTGTTGTTGGAGCAACAGTTGTTGTTTCTGCTGTTGTTGGAGCAGTGATTGTTGTTTCTGCTGTTGTTGGAGCAGTGGTTGTTTCTTCTATTGTTGTTTGAGAAGTGGTTGTTATTTCTGTTGTTTTTGCAGAGGAGCTTGTTTCTTGTGTTATTGCTGAAGATGTGGTTGTTATGTCAATTGTTGTTGTTGTAAAGATGGTTGTTGTTTCTGCTGTTGTTGGAGTGGTGGTTGATGTTTCTGCTGTTGTTGGAGTGCTGGTTGTTGTTTCTGCTGTTGTTAGAGAGGTGGTTGTTGTTTCCGCTGTTGTTGGAGTAGTGGTTGATGTTTCTGCTGTTGTTGGAGTGCTGGTTGTTGTTTCTGCTGTTGTTGGAGCAGTAGTTGTTTCTTCTATTGTTGTTTGAGCGGTGGTAATGTCTGGTGCTGTTGAAGCAATGGATGTTGTTTCTGTTATTGCTGAAGATGTGGTTGTTATGTCAGTTGTTGTTGTAAAGATGGTTGTTGTTTCTGCTGTTGTTGGAGCAGTGGTTGTTGTTTCTGCTGTTGTTGGAGCAGTAGTTGTTGTTTCTGCTGTTGTTGGAGCAGTGATTGTTGTTTCTGCTGTTGTTGGAGCAGTGATTGTTGTTTCTGCTGTTGTTGGAGCAGCAGTTGTTGTTTCTGCTGTTGTTGGAGCAGTGATTGTTGTTTCTGCTGTTGTTGGAGCAGTGATTGTTGTTTCTGCTGTTGTTGGAGCAGTGATTGTTGTTTCTGCTGTTGTTGGAGCAGTAGTTGTTGTTTCTGCTGTTGTTGGAGCAGTGATTGTTGTTTCTGCTGTTGTTGGAGCAGTGATTGTTGTTTCTGCTGTTGTTGGAGCAGCAGTTGTTGTTTCTGCTGTTGTTGGAGCAGTGATTGTTGTTTCTGCTGTTGTTGGAGCAGTGATTGTTGTTTCTGCTGTTGTTGGAGCAGTGATTGTTGTTTCTGCTGTTGTTGGAGCAGTAGTTGTTGTTTCTGCTGTTGTTGGAGCAGTGGTTGTTGTTTCTGCTGTTGTTGGAGCAGTGGTTGTTTCTTCTATTGTTGTTTGAGCGGTGGTAATGTCTGGTGCTGTTGAAGCAATGGATGTTGTTTCTGTTATTGCTGAAGATGTGGTTGTTATGTCAGTTGTTGTTGTAAAGATGGTTGTTGTTTCTGCTGTTGTTGGAGCACTGGTTGTTGTTTCTGCTGTTGTTGGAGCAGTGGTTGTTGTTTCTGCTGTTGTTGGAGCAGTGATTGTTGTTTCTGCTGTTGTTGGAGCAGTAGTTGTTGTTTCTGCTGTTGATGGAGCAGTGGTTGTTGTTTCTGCTGTTGTTGGAGCAGTGGTTGTTTCTTCTATTGTTGTTTGAGCGGTGGTAATGTCTGGTGCTGTTGAAGCAATGGATGTTGTTTCTGTTATTGCTGAAGATGTGGTTGTTATGTCAGTTGTTGTTGTAAAGATGGTTGTTGTTTCTGCTGTTGTTGGAGCACTGGTTGTTGTTTCTGCTGTTGTTGGAGCAGTAGTTGTTGTTTCTGCTGTTGTTGGAGCAGTGATTGTTGTTTCTGCTGTTGTTGGAGCAGTGATTGTTGTTTCTGCTGTTGTTGGAGCAGTGATTGTTGTTTCTGCTGTTGTTGGAGCAGTAGTTGTTGTTTCTGCTGTTGTTGGAGCAGTGGTTGTTGTTTCTGCTGTTGTTGGAGTAGTGGTTGATGTTTCTGCTGTTGTTGGAGTGCTGGTTGTTGTTTCTGCTGTTGTTGGAACAGTGGTTGTTTCTTCTATTGTTGTTTGAGTGGTGGTAATGTCTGATGTTGTTGAAGCAATGGATGTTTCTGTTATTGCTGAAGATGTGGTTGTTATGTCAGTTGTTGTTGTAAAGATGGTTGTTGTTTTTGCTGTTGTTGGAGCAGTGGTTGTTGTTTCTGCTGTTGTTGGAGCAACAGTTGTTGTTTCTGCTGTTGTTGGAGCAGTGATTGTTGTTTCTGCTGTTGTTGGAGCAGTGATTGTTGTTTCTGCTGTTGTTGGAGCAGTGATTGTTGTTTCTGCTGTTGTTGGAGCAGTAGTTGTTGTTTCTGCTGTTGTTGGAGCAGTGATTGTTGTTTCTGCTGTTGTTGGAGCAGTGATTGTTGTTTCTGCTGTTGTTGGAGCAGTGATTGTTGTTTCTGCTGTTGTTGGAGCAGTGATTGTTGTTTCTGCTGTTGTTGGAGCAGTGATTGTTGTTTCTGCTGTTGTTGGAGCAGTAGTTGTTGTTTCTGCTGTTGTTGGAGCAGTGATTGTTGTTTCTGCTGTTGTTGGAGCAGTGATTGTTGTTTCTGCTGTTGTTGGAGCAGCAGTTGTTGTTTCTGCTGTTGTTGGAGCAGTGATTGTTGTTTCTGCTGTTGTTGGAGCAGTGATTGTTGTTTCTGCTGTTGTTGGAGCAGTGATTGTTGTTTCTGCTGTTGTTGGAGCAGTGATTGATGTTTCTGCTGTTGTTGGAGCAGTAGTTGTTGTTTCTGCTGTTGTTGGAGCAGTGGTTGTTTCTTCTTTTGTTGTTTGAGCGGTGGTAATGTCTGATGTTGTTGAAGCAATGAATGTTGTTTCTGTTATTGCTGAAGATGTGGTTGTTATGTCAGTTCTTATTGTAAAGATGGTTGTTGTTTCTGCTGTTGTTGGAGCAGTGGTTGTTGTTTCTGCTGTTGTTGGAGCAGTGGTTGTTTCTTTTATTGTTGTTTGAGCGGTGGTAATGTCTGGTGTTGTTGAAGCAATGGATGTTGTTTCTGCTGTTGTTGGAGCAGTGATTGTTGTTTCCGCTGTTGTTGAAGTGGTGGTTGTTTCTGCTGTTGTTTGAGTGGTGGTTGTTTCTGCTGTTCCTGGAGCGGTGGTTGTTTCTTTTGTTGTATGAGAGGTGGTTGTTATTTCTGTTGTTTTTGCAGAGGAGCTTGTTTCTTGTGTTATTGCTGAAGATGTGGTTGTTATGTGAGTTGTTGTAAAGATGGTTGTTGTTTCTGCTGTTGTTGGAGCAGTGGTTGATGTTTCTGCTGTTGTTGGAGCAGTACTTGTTGTTTCTGCTGTTGTTGGAGCAGTGGTTGTTTCTTCTATTGTTGTTTGAGCAGTGGTAATGTCTGGTGCTGTTGAAGCAATGGATGTTGTTTCTGTTATTGCTGAAGATGTGGTTGTTATGTCAGTTGTTGTTGTAAAGATGGTTGTTGTTTCTGCTGTTGTTGGAGCAGTGGTTGTTGTTTCTGTTGTTGTTGGAGCAGTGGTTGTTGTTTCTGCTGTTGTTGGAGCAGTAGTTGTTGTTTCTGCTGTTGTTGGAGCAGTAGTTGTTGTTTCTGCTGTTGTTGGAGCAGCAGTTGTTGTTTCTGCTGTTGTTGGAGCAGTAGTTGTTGTTTCTGCTGTTGTTGGAGCAGTAGTTGTTGTTTTTGCTGTTGTTGGAGCAGTAGTTGTTTCTTCTATTGTTGTTTGAGCGGTGGTAATGTCTGGTGCTGTTGAAGCAATGGATGTTGTTTCTGTTATTGCTGAAGATGTGGTTGTTATGTCAGTTGTTGTTGTAAAGATGGTTGTTGTTTCTGCTGTTGTTGGAGCACTGGTTGTTGTTTCTGCTGTTGTTGGAGCAGTGGTTGTTGTTTCTGCTGTTGTTGGAGCAGTGATTGTTGTTTCTGCTGTTGTTGGAGCAGTGATTGTTGTTTCTGCTGTTGTTGGAGCAGTGATTGTTGTTTCTGCTGTTGTTGGAGCAGTAGTTGTTGTTTCTGCTGTTGATGGAGCAGTGGTTGTTGTTTCTGCTGTTGTTGGAGCAGTGGTTGTTTCTTCTATTGTTGTTTGAGCGGTGGTAATGTCTGGTGCTGTTGAAGCAATGGATGTTGTTTCTGTTATTGCTGAAGATGTGGTTGTTATGTCAGTTGTTGTTGTAAAGATGGTTGTTGTTTCTGCTGTTGTTGGAGCACTGGTTGTTGTTTCTGCTGTTGTTGGAGCAGTGGTTGTTGTTTCTGCTGTTGTTGGAGCAGTGATTGTTGTTTCTGCTGTTGTTGGAGCAGTGATTGTTGTTTCTGCTGTTGTTGGAGCAGTGATTGTTGTTTCTGCTGTTGTTGGAGCAGTAGTTGTTGTTTCTGCTGTTGTTGGAGCAGTGGTTGTTTCTTCTATTGTTGTTTGAGCGGTGGTAATGTCTGGTGCTGTTGAAGCAATGGATGTTGTTTCTGTTATTGCTGAAGATGTGGTTGTTATGTCAGTTGTTGTTGTAAAGATGGTTGTTGTTTCTGCTGTTGTTGGAGCAGTGGTTGTTGTTTCTGTTGTTGTTGGAGCAGTGGTTGTTGTTTCTGCTGTTGTTGGAGCAGTAGTTGTTGTTTCTGCTGTTGTTGGAGCAGTAGTTGTTGTTTCTGCTGTTGTTGGAGCAGCAGTTGTTGTTTCTGCTGTTGTTGGAGCAGTAGTTGTTGTTTCTGCTGTTGTTGGAGCAGTAGTTGTTGTTTTTGCTGTTGTTGGAGCAGTAGTTGTTTCTTCTATTGTTGTTTGAGCGGTGGTAATGTCTGGTGCTGTTGAAGCAATGGATGTTGTTTCTGTTATTGCTGAAGATGTGGTTGTTATGTCAGTTGTTGTTGTAAAGATGGTTGTTGTTTCTGCTGTTGTTGGAGCACTGGTTGTTGTTTCTGCTGTTGTTGGAGCAGTGGTTGTTGTTTCTGCTGTTGTTGGAGCAGTGATTGTTGTTTCTGCTGTTGTTGGAGCAGTGATTGTTGTTTCTGCTGTTGTTGGAGCAGTGATTGTTGTTTCTGCTGTTGTTGGAGCAGTAGTTGTTGTTTCTGCTGTTGATGGAGCAGTGGTTGTTGTTTCTGCTGTTGTTGGAGCAGTGGTTGTTTCTTCTATTGTTGTTTGAGCGGTGGTAATGTCTGGTGCTGTTGAAGCAATGGATGTTGTTTCTGTTATTGCTGAAGATGTGGTTGTTATGTCAGTTGTTGTTGTAAAGATGGTTGTTGTTTCTGCTGTTGTTGGAGCACTGGTTGTTGTTTCTGCTGTTGTTGGAGCAGTGGTTGTTGTTTCTGCTGTTGTTGGAGCAGTGATTGTTGTTTCTGCTGTTGTTGGAGCAGTGATTGTTGTTTCTGCTGTTGTTGGAGCAGTGATTGTTGTTTCTGCTGTTGTTGGAGCAGTAGTTGTTGTTTCTGCTGTTGTTGGAGCAGTGGTTGTTTCTTCTATTGTTGTTTGAGCGGTGGTAATGTCTGGTGCTGTTGAAGCAATGGATGTTGTTTCTGTTATTGCTGAAGATGTGGTTGTTATGTCAGTTGTTGTTGTAAAGATGGTTGTTGTTTCTGCTGTTGTTGGAGCACTGGTTGTTGTTTCTGCTGTTGTTGGAGCAGTGGTTGTTGTTTCTGCTGTTGTTGGAGCAGTGATTGTTGTTTCTGCTATTGTTGGAGCAGTGATTGTTGTTTCTGCTGTTGTTGGAGCAGTGATTGTTGTTTCTGCTGTTGTTGGAGCAGTGATTGTTGTTTCTGCTATTGTTGGAGCAGTGATTGTTGTTTCTGCTATTGTTGGAGCAGTGATTGTTGTTTCTGCTGTTGTTGGAGCAGTGATTGTTGTTTCTGCTGTTGTTGGAGCAGTGGTTGTTGTTTCTGCTGTTGTTGGAGCAGTAGTTGTTGTTTCTGCTGTTGTTGGAGCAGCAGTTGTTGTTTCTGCTGTTGTTGGAGCAGTAGTTGTTTCTGCTGTTGTTGGAGCAGTGGTTGTTGTTTCTGCTGTTGTTGGAGCAGTGGTTGTTGTTTCTGCTGTTGTTGGAGCAGTGATTGTTGTTTCTGCTGTTGTTGGAGCAGTGATTGTTGTTTCTGCTGTTGTTGGAGCAGTGATTGTTGTTTCTGCTGTTGTTGGAGCAGTGATTGTTGTTTCTGCTGTTGTTGGAGTGGTGGTTATTTCTGCTGTTGTTGGAGTGGTGGTTGTTTCTGCTGTTGCTGAAGATGTGGTTGTTATGTCAGTTGTTGTTGTAAAGATGGTTGTTGTTTCTGCTGTTCTTGGAGCAGTGGTTGTTGTTTCTGCTGTTGTTGGAGCAGTGACTGTTGTTTCTGCTGTTGTTGGAGCAGTAGTTGTTGTTTCTGCTGTTGTTGGAGCAGTGATTGTTGTTTCTGCTGTTGTTGGAGCAGAGATTGTTGTTTCTGCTGTTGTTGGAGCAGTGATTGTTGTTTCTGCTATTGTTGGAGCAGTGGTTGTTGTTTCTGCTGTTGTTGGAGCAGTGGTTGTTGTTTCTGCTGTTGTTGGAGCAGTAGTTGTTGTTTCTGCTGTTGTTGGAGCAGCAGTTGTTGTTTCTGCTGTTGTTGGAGCAGTGATTGTTGTTTCTGCTGTTGTTGGAGCAGTGGTTGTTGTTTCTGCTGTTGTTGGAGCAGTAGTTGTTGTTTCTGCTGTTGTTGGAGCAGTGATTTTTGTTTCTGCTATTGTTGGAGCAGTAGTTGTTGTTTCTGCTGTTGTTGGAGCAGTGGTTGTTGTTTCTGCTGTTGTTGGAGCAGTGATTGTTGTTTCTGCTGTTGTTGGAGTGGTGGTTATTTCTGCTGTTGTTGGAGTGGTGGTTGTTTCTGCTGTTGCTGAAGATGTGGTTGTTATGTCAGTTGTTGTTGTAAAGATGGTTGTTGTTTCTGCTGTTCTTGGAGCAGTGGTTGTTGTTTCTGCTGTTGTTGGAGCAGTGACTGTTGTTTCTGCTGTTGTTGGAGCAGTAGTTGTTGTTTCTGCTGTTGTTGGAGCAGTGATTGTTGTTTCTGCTGTTGTTGGAGCAGAGATTGTTGTTTCTGCTGTTGTTGGAGCAGTGATTGTTGTTTCTGCTATTGTTGGAGCAGTGATTGTTGTTTCTGCTGTTGTTGGAGCAGTGATTGTTGTTTCTGCTGTTGTTGGAGCAGTGATTGTTGTTTCTGCTGTTGTTGGAGCAGTGGTTGTTGTTTCTGCTGTTGTTGGAGCAGTGATTGTTGTTTCTGCTGTTGTTGGAGCAGTGGTTGTTGTTTCTGCTGTTGTTGGAGCAGTGGTTGTTGTTTCTGCTGTTGTTGGAGCAGTGGTTGTTGTTTCTGCTGTTGTTGGAGCAGTGATTGTTGTTTCTGCTGTTGTTGGAGCAGTATTTGTTGTTTCTGCTGTTGTTGGAGCAGCAGTTGTTGTTTCTGCTGTTGTTGGAGCAGTGCTTGATGTTTCTGCTGTTGTTGGAGCAGTGGTTGTTGTTTCTGCTGTTGTTGGAGCAGTGGTTGTTGTTTCTGCTGTTGTTGGAGCAGTAGTTGTTGTTTCTGCTGTTGTTCGAGCAGTGGTTGTTGTTTCTGCTGTTGTTGGAGCAGTGATTGTTGTTTCTGCTGTTGTTGGAGTGGTGGTTGTTTCTGCTGTTGTTGGAGTGGTGGTTGTTTCTGCTGTTGCTGAAGATGTGGTTGTTATGTCAGTTGTTGTTGTAAAGATGGTTGTTATGTCAGTTGTTGTTGTAAAGATGGTTGTTGTTTCTGCTGTTGTTGGAGCAGTGGTTGTTGTTTCTGCTGTTGTTGGAGCAGTGATTGTTGTTTCTGCTGTTGTTGGAGCAGTGATTGTTGTTTCTGCTGTTGTTGGAGCAGTGATTGTTGTTTCTGCTGTTGTTGGAGCAGTGATTGTTGTTTCTGCTGTTGTTGGAGCAGTGATTGATGTTTCTGCTGTTGTTGGAGCAGTGGTTGTTGTTTCTGCTGTTGTTGGAGCAGTGGTTGTTGTTTCTGCTGTTGTTGGAGCAGTGATTGTTGTTTCTGCTGTTGTTGGAGCAGCAGTTGTTGTTTCTGCTGTTGTTGGAGCAGTGCTTGATGTTTCTGCTGTTGTTGGAGCAGTGGTTGTTGTTTCTGCTGTTGTTGGAGCACTGATTGTTGTTTCTGCTGTTGTTGGAGGAGCAGTTGTTGTTTCTGCTGTTGTTGGAGCAGTGCTTGATGTTTCTGCTGTTGTTGGAGCAGTGGTTGTTGTTTCTGCTGTTGTTGGAGCAGTGGTTGTTGTTTCTGCTGTTGTTGGAGCAGTAGTTGTTGTTTCTGCTGTTGTTGGAGCAGTGGTTGTTGTTTCTGCTGTTGTTGGAGCAGTGATTGTTGTTTCTGCTGTTGTTGGAGCAGTGGTTGTTGTTTCTGCTGTTGTTGGAGCAGTGATTGTTGTTTCTGCTGTTGTTGGAGCAGCAGTTGTTGTTTCTGCTGTTGTTGGAGCAGTGCTTGATGTTTCTGCTGTTGTTGGAGCAGTGGTTGTTGTTTCTGCTGTTGTTGGAGCAGTGCTTGATGTTTCTGCTGTTGTTGGAGCAGTGGTTGTTGTTTCTGCTGTTGTTGGAGCAGTAGTTGTTGTATCTGCTGTTGTTGGAGCATTGGTTGTTGTTTCTGCTGTTGTTGGAGCAGTGATTGTTGTTTCTGCTGTTGTTGGAGCAGTAGTTGTTGTTTCTGCTGTTGTTGGAGCAGCAGTTGTTGTTTCTGCTGTTGCTGAAGATGTGATTATGTCAGTTGTTGTTGTAAAGATGGTTGTTGTTTCTGCTGTTGTTGGAGCAGTGGTTGTTGTTTCTGCTGTTGTTGGAGCAGTGACTGTTGTTTCTGCTGTTGTTGGAGCAGTAGTTGTTGTTTCTGCTGTTATAATATATATATAATATAATATATATAACATAATAATTACACATATATGAAAACAATCAAATGGACGGTGACTTTGAGCAAGGGCATGCAGGCGGTTTCTGGGAAGGTGAGGCTGGTGTGGCCATAGACATAATTAATAATAATAATAATAATAATAACAATTTTATAAATAATTTCATTCCTGGTTACTAAAATTATTATTCTTTTATTAATTTATTTTTTCATTATTATGGTTGTTGTTGCTTTAGCTATTAAATTATTAAATACAGTAAGTATAAATTTATTTATTGGAATTACTAATTGTTACATATTGGGTAAGTGATGGTCTGGGGAGGAATACACTTGGAGGGTTGCACAGACCTTTACGGGCTAGCTGACGGTACCCTTATGGCTGTTAGGTACCGGCAACTCCTCAGAGCTATCACCTGACCTTATCTTTAGTATGCTTTTAATTTTATTGACTAATTTTTCTGCATGACATTGAATCCCATTTTTTCAATTGATAATTGCGGATTCGATTGACCATTGTTGCATCATTTTGCTCTCAATGAATTTCACAATGTATAGCAGTGAAGATTTTCAACTTGGATTTTTCCTGTCTCATGTTTTACCGAGCAGCTTGGCTTGTTAATGTTTGCATTAACTCATTTTAATAAAGAAAACAAAAGAATTTCAGCTTCAGCACAGCATTATTTTTTTTTTTTTTTATGCTGTGATATGTTTCAGTAGTGGTGAATGAAGAAGGCACTTGAAACATGCTTTTTACATGAAACCTTTAGTCATTCCTTCACCAGCATTTGTTTCTCCTTTCTTTAAGCTAACTTTTCTGTCTGGAAGATGTTGAACCATGCAAATGTAAAGCTTAATCTCTTATAGTTAAATAATTGTCACGTCCGGGACCCCCACCCTGTGCGGGGTTCGAACCCGGACTGCCATAGTGTTGCGTGCACGTACCTGCACGCCGTGGAGATAGAGACCCATACACAGGATTCAGCGAAGCACTGCTTTTATTACATAAAGACAAGACATAGAGCAACTAACTTAACACTAGACATTGCATGGTGTAAAACTAAACAAAAGACAAAACCTGAACATGGAGAAACAAAACCTAAACATGGCAAAACAAAACCTGAACATAACTAAACCTGACATAACACCACGGCACAGTTAACAATCACAGACAAAGACATGAACACAAGGATCCCTATTTATAGGGAGAGACATTAGGGCTAATGGGATACAGGTGACACACCAGGAATGAGAACAATGGGAAGGGCATAACACCAAAGACACACAGAAAAGCAGGCTTCCAAGGTTCACCTGCCAGCGCCCTCTCTGGGCCTGGCAGGGAACTGTCCAGCTGTTCCTGACAGTAATGCTGAGTCTGGAGACACCTAGCATACCAAGTTCCTGTGAATGAGCTTGTACTATAAATGCAATAACATACTAAAATCAGCACATTGATATAAACCTGTAATTTTCAGATGCACTATTGTCAGAACGTTAGTTAATTAAGGTTTCTGACCAGTCGGAATCCAGAAACACCCTATTGGTCTATATGTTTTTAAAGTGCTGATATTGATTTAAGTTACTAATAAGAGCACCTTTATCACATTATGAATACTGTGACAGAATTATTTTGATTAGCTGCTTCCTGGTTTGTGTTTCCCAGAATCACTGAACCAGTTCTGATTATTATACACATAAGTTCCTGCCAGAGGCCATGGTAGAATAAAGACAATGCTGCTCAGACAGTAAACAAAAAGAGGTTTTACAAAAGAAGCAGTCACACAATAAAAACTCATCTAGTATTTCAACATTCTAAGAATACTTTCTCACTGTGAGCATAATAAGCAAATGGCATACCTTTTTATTTGTTCTTATTGCTCAAATTCTTTTATCATTGTGTGACATGAAAACGTTTTCTGTTTTGATTGTTAAATAAAATAAAATCCAAAAACATGTCATTTATTAAAATTAGATTATCACTTTGCCTTTAATGCAGCCCCTAGTTTGGAAAAGCAGAAACTTGGGTTGAACCTGAAATATATTGCAAACAAACAAATAACAAATCCAAATTCTTATTCATGGTTAATTAACTTAACACACATACTGTATATGACATTTTTGCAGTGTAATGATATTCAGAAATGTTTAACAGATTCATCATTACATTTTTATATTTAACTACTGTAGATGGCAGGAGAACATAGCCCTAATTTTGTTTAAATTAATTACATTTAAAAAGCAATGGTTAAAATGAATCAGTGCAACAGTCAGAAATCAATTATCAGAAAAAGGACAAACAACTTGCATGTAAAGATATTCATATTTTAAAATGATTGGTAAATTGGCTAGCAGGATGATTTGTCATAACTGTTAGTCCTTCTCTACATCATCATCCTCATCATTCTCATCATCATCATCCTCATCATCACCATCATCGTTGAAATCAAAGTTGGCCACACATCTATGCGGAGATACTAACTCGTATTGTATTGATCAAAGTAGATACAATACTGCTAGATACACGCTCAGAACAGTGATATAGAGCTGATGTCCAATTAAAATATTGAAGGTAAAAACAAGTCCAGATCTGGTTTTACATTATAAAATGTTATTTTTTCCCATTTAACTTGTATTAGTCATGTTTCATTGGAACTGTCATAGCAATGCTATTTATATGATGAGGCTGTTTGACAGTAGAATCTACCAATAATTAACCCTACTTTTTTCCTGTTCTGGATACCTAATCAATAAAAATGCCTCTATTTAAAAGAACTTTGGTGTTTTACATTATTTCTTTCAGCACAGATAGCTCTGCCCATCAAGATATGCCACAAGGGACAATTTAAATCGCAAAAGACCTGTAAGTTGAAATAACTTGGATTTTAACGCATAATTATCATGGCACCAGAGCTTTTAAGAATAATATATATATATGTATATATATATATATATATATATATATATATATATATATATATATATTATAAAACTTCATGCTTACGAAAACGTCTTCCAAATATTAGATAATGACAAAAATACATATTCAGAGATCCGTATTTTAAAACAGACTTGTTTAGGTGGTTTCTGCCTCAGAATTACACATTGTAATCAGTGTTAACATACACATGAAGTTGTTGTGGAGATCAATTACAGTTATTTGGTGTCATCCTTTTCTATATTAGCATTAGACAAATCGAAGGAATTTAGAAGCAAGGCACACAATATAAATACATTTCAATTTGTATATTGCTTTTAAATATGAACTCTGCTAACGTAATTATTTTTCATTTTGTCCATAGTTTTAATTTTTACCTTGTCTGCATTTTTATGGACAGTGTGTCTAGAAAGATTTTACCTTTTATAAAATGCATGTATATTTAGACATGTCTGTATATTGGTTTATATTCTATAGAAAATAATTATATAAACCAACATGATGTGCATTTTCAT
This sequence comes from Hemibagrus wyckioides, assembly GCF_019097595.1. Taxonomy (NCBI): domain Eukaryota; kingdom Metazoa; phylum Chordata; class Actinopteri; order Siluriformes; family Bagridae; genus Hemibagrus; species Hemibagrus wyckioides. The sequence goes on from NC_080719.1 coordinate 11,782,814, forward strand.
AGGCATAATGACACTCCGGAAAATGCTCTCAAAGACATTAAATCTACATTAATGTTCTCTATTGATGATAGATAACTTCTTACCTGTTGTTTGGCCTTTAATCATTATAACACATCCTGCAAGAAGCGTGAGTAGCATCTTGGCATACAGTGATGTAAAAGCAGCTCTCGGCATGGCAATCCTTAAACAGCTTAAAATTGCGAGAAGTTTATCATAAGCTGCTCTAAAGCTGAATAAACTTTTAGACATTAAGGGATGGTTAACAGTTGCTTGGTTGCTGTGAAGCTCTGACCTTAAACTCCACCCTCATCTCCTCAGGGGAAATACCAGCATGTGTTTTAGCTAACTTAGATTACACACTTCCTTACTTAGTGTGAACTGCTGCATTTCCATGGAAGTAACAAAGTAACTTCAATATGTACTTCTTGTATTAGTCAATACAAAAAATATACATAAAATATATTTGGTATTTAAAATACATCAGTTCCTCTAATTGACATACTGTATTTATGAATGTCATGCAGTGACACTTCTTGCAACGGTGTAATAATAAAAACATGAGATCCTTTGATTTTTACATTTTAATCTCAACAAGTGAAATGTTACATCATTTGACAGCTGCTATACACTTTAATTTTAGTGTGAGGTTTGAGGCACACAACTTTTGCAGTCATAACTCCTTACACTTTGATTTGCATATAAAGTTGATTAATGAATGCCACAGCGAGGGTGTGGTCGTGTGTCAGCTGGATGAACTGGCAAGTAATGCATGATGATTCACACCTGTGTCTTTTTACCGGCAAGCAACTTATTTGTTTCTTTGTGTATTCAGTAACTGTTGGAACCAGGGAGAGAGAGTGTGAGAGTCGGGGTGTAGTACCTAAATGAAATTGATTTAATTAAAATTGTTATATTTGCAGATTTTATTGTTTGACTGAATATGCTCTCTCAGATTTTGTGGTTCTTTGCATTGGCTTATTGTCCTCTTGGGATGCAAATTGTAATCGTAGGCACAGATTTCTGGCTGACTGGAACAGGTTTTTCAGACATGCTTTTATGTCAGCTGTGTATGCTATGTAAAAGTTGCTTCCTTCTGGCCACTCTACTATAGAGGCTGGTTCTTTATAAAGCTGATGATATTGTCCAGGCCAGCATGGATTATCCTATTTCACACAGTAACTTCTTAAGTGTTGTATATGGTCTCCTAGACACTTCTAAAATACTGAAAGTTAAAGTTTTGTACTGAAGTTAACATGAAATATCTTACTCATTTCAAATAATAATCTGTCTCAGTAACTCCAAACAATTTCATAAAATAGCAGAATATATCTGTACATAAAATAAATATACAAATCACTCAAATCACTTTAAGTGTGACTCTTAAGCCACACCTTAAGTTTGAGTCTGATGCTGGTGTGGAGTTACACCACAATACAAGCAGATAAAGTAGTAATTTGGCTTCCAGATTTGCACTGACTTTTTTTTTTTTTTAACTATTTGACATCCTAAAACTTGATTATTTTCCAATACATATACAAGTGTTTTATTATGTTTATATTACCAAAGTTTCAATATTTTATTTATTACAGAATGACAGCTCATACTTTTTTAATCTATTCATAGTAACACTGAACATTGTGGAACATCAGTTAATTCTTGTTCTTATTTACACTTGTTCCTTCACCAGCCTCTTTTTCCTGAACAATAATAATAATAATAATTATAATAATAATAATAATAATAATAATAATAATAATAATAGTGGTTAGCACATTCGCCTCACACCTCCAGTGTTCTGGGTTTGAGTCTAGCTCATTGTTTGCATGTTCTCCCTGTGCTTGGTGGGTTTCCTCTGGGTGCTCCGGTTTCCTCCCATAGTCCAAAGACATGCTTCTAGGCTGATTGGAGTCTCTAAATTGCCTGTAATGAGTGTGTGTGTGTGCCCTGCGATGGGTTGGCACTCCATCCAGGGTGTATCCTGCCTTGATGCCCAATGATGCCTGAGATAGGCACAGGCTCCCCGTGACCCGAGTATAGATCGGATAAGCGGTACAGAAAATGAAATGAAAAAAATTATTATTATTACTGATATTGTGATATTAGTTGATGAGGTCACTGAATTCTTGTTACACATTTTATTTGTAGTTAATTGCTGATTTATTCATTTGAAAATATATTTTATAAAATGCAATGGAGAGTAATGTCTTTGTTTTTTTTTTATCTCAGAGGTGGAGTTAAAACTTTAATGGAATTAGAATCAAGTTAAATTCCAAATTTTGAGCTGTTTAAAGAAAATTACTGACAAGGAGTTGTTTAGTCACTGCCTCAGGTGTCATGCCATGAAAGCTGTCCGGACAGAAAGCCGTCCTGTTTACAAATGTGACAAATGAGCAAACAAAATGAACTGTGATTGGTTGCTTTACATGTCAGTCAGGTGCCCTCTTGTAAATAAAAGCTGCTTTGGAGTCCTAACCTTCCAAATTTAGTCTGAAGATCATCGGCTACGCAGATTACGATTAGTTAGAGCCTAAGAATTTTAAGAAGATTATTAGAGCCAAAAAAAAAATAAAAAATTCAAGTCTAACTGGTGAGCCGTGTCAAATGATCTGATTCATTAACTCTGACTCAGTGACTCATGTTTATTTAAGTTGTGACACTGCCATCTTCTGGTACATATGAATTCAAACATGGTTGGTCAGAAAAAATGTTGTTGCAATGTTCATAAAAAATAAGTATAGTAGTGCCCCGTTTTACATCGTTTGGACTTACGTCGATTTACAGCACAACCTTACGCCAGTCCCTCCTTTGCATAGTAACAATGAAAAATGGCTAATAAAACCAAACTAAACAAAATTCTTTTTAAAACATAAGAAAATACATTTAATCAACATAAAAATAGTACTGATACCACCATAGGGAACATATATATCACTTTATAGGGGCATATGTAAGGCTTTCATAAAAGGTACAAGAAACCAGTTTAGGCATCATGTAGAGTGCGTGTTTCACTATCAGATGTATCACTGGATTGTTGTGTGAACAACACAAACATTTTGTTTAACGTATGAAAATATTAATTTATGTCTCTGTGATGGTACTATATATTCCTAATTCTATGCCACACGCTCACAAACTAACACATGATAAGGAGTCAAGAATAGTGACACATTTAATTCATTTCTCGCCACAAGAAGCTGTCTAAAAACCATACAACAAACATTTTGTGGAATTTTGTTGTGTTTGTGCTTCCTACAAGGGTATCAGAGCTTTCTCTGTTTGTTTGTTTTTTTATTATTATTTGATGACTGAGAAAGAATTAGCATACACTTAAGATCGTGTTCACCATGTTCAACTTGATATCTATATAATTTTATATTTCAGTGATTAATTTGTCTTTCTAATTTTGCATCCAAAAGCAGGGCTTAAATGTGTTAGCTTAGTGTGGATGGGTTGGAACACAGACTGTGGAGCAGTGTAGTGAAGTCTTTTCATCCCACATCAGTTCATGACATTACTAATGCTCTTGTAGCTGAATGGGAACAGATCCCCACACATCGGCACACTCCAAAACCTAGTGAAAAGCCCAGTAGTTCCAAGTAGAGTAGAGGTTATTATAACAGCAAAGGGTGGACTAAATCTGAAATTGGATGTTTAACAAGCACATATGGGTGTGATTGCCAGATGTTTACATGATTTTAGGTGCCACCAGGTATAATAAAATCTATTCTACAGACTTCAGGCTCATTTGTTTAGATGAGTATTGATCAATACATTGTTGCAGCAGGTTTTCCTTAAGCTGTAACTTTTTCAATCTTCTTCACTGTCATCTTAATGGTACCATTAACCTTAGCCTGTATTTGTTGGTAAAACTGCAATAAAAAGAAATATATGTGAAGTTACTTTTTACAGTTCCTTAATACTTATATATTTAAAAATGTATACATACATTACACACACATAGAATAATGTATATATACACATACATATATAATTAGACATTTTGCAAGTTCTGCGAGGTGTGTGTAAACTTATGACCTCAAAAGTACATAAGAACAGGAATTAACTTGCAGAGGTTGAAATTGGAAAACTGCTGCAGTAATGGAGGAGTAGCATAGACACCCCACATAATCTAATGCTTATAAATTATAAACACATCATGTTGTTATTTAACAAAGATAAATGTATGATAGTGTGAGGTTCTCTGTAAAGAGACATTTATGCCAGTATCAACACTTTGTAACATAACAAGATGTGTTTTTTTGTCTTATTAACATCTTCTGAACTTCTCACATAAGTGAGTATAGGAACTAACTTGTTACACAAATATTACACAATTAAAAGTAATTACAAATACTTATTGGCTTTTATCTATATTAAAATTAATAAAAAAACACACAAAACTAATTGATACTGTAACTGTAATATAAAATATAGGATAAAGAATAGTCTTACCTCTTCTATATATAGGGTGATTTTTTCATTGCTTAGTTCAGTGACAGATTGCATCCAAACCACTGCCTGAGCAGACTCTGTAATGTACAGAGAAACAAAAACACAAGAGTTCATTTTAAAAACAATTAAAAAAATTAATAAACAAACAATAAATAAACAAAACACAAATCCATCTAAAAATGCTATTTCATATTTTAGAAATTAGAATAGGACACTACTTGTTTGTAGTTTGTTCGTAGTTGATGTTTGTGTAGTAGCTGTAGGTGTGGATGTTGGCTCTGTAGACAATGAAGGCGTAGATGATGTTTCATTTGTAGTTGATGTTTGTGTAGTAGCTATAGGTGTGGATGTAGGCTCTGTAGAAAATGAAGAAGGAGTTGATATTTCATTTGTAGTTGATGTTTGTGTAGTAGCTGTAGATGTGGATGTAGGCTCTGTAGATGATGAAGAAGGATTTGATATTTCATTTGTAGTTGATGTTTGTGTAGTAGCTGTAGATGTGGATGTAGGCTCTGTAGAAAATGAAGAAGGAGTTGATATTTCATTTATAGTTGATGTTTGTGTAGTAGCTGTAGGCGTGGATGTAGGGTCTGTAGAAAATGAAGGAGTTGATATTTCATTTGTAGTTGATGTTTGTGTAGTAGCTGTAGATGTGGATGTAGGGTCTGTAGAAAATGAAGGAGTTGATATTTCATTTGTTGTTGATGTTTGTGTAGTAGCTGTAGATTTGGATGTAGGGTCTGTAGAAAATGAAGGAGTTGATATTTCATTTGTTGTTGATGTTTGTGTAGTAGCTGTAGATGTGGATGTAGGGTCTGTAGAAAATGAAGGAGTTGATATTTCATTTGTAGCTGATGTTTGTGTCATAATTGTAGGCGTGGATGTAGGGTCTGTAGAAAATGAAGGAGTTGATATTTCATTTGTAGTTGATGTTTGTGTAGTAGCTGTAGATGTGGATGTAGGGTCTGTAGAAAATGAAGGAGTTGATATTTCATTTGTAGTTGATGTTTGTGTCATAATTGTAGGCGTGGATGTAGGGTCTGTAGAAAATGAAGGAGTTGATATTTCATTTGTAGTTGATGTTTGTGTAGTAGCTGTAGATGTGGACGTAGGCTCTGTAGAAAATGAAGGAGTTGATATTTCATTTGTAGTTGATGTTTGTGTAGTAGTTGTAGATGTGGACGTAGGCTCTGTAGAAAATGAAGGAGTTGATATTTCATTTGTAGTTGATGTTTGTGTAGGAACTATAGGCGTGGATGTAGGGTCTGTAGAAAATGAAGAAGGAGTTGATATTTCATTTGTAATTGATGTTTGTGTAGTAGCTATAGGCCTGGATGTAGGGTCTGTAGAAAATAAAGAAGGAGTTGATATTTCATTTGTAGTTGATGTTTGTGTAGTAGCTGTAGACGTGGATGTAGGGTCTGTAGAAAATGAAGAAGGAGTTGATATTTCATTTGTAGTTGATGTTTGTGTAGTAGCTGTAGGCGTGGATGTAGGGTCTGTAGAAAATGAAGGAGTTGATATTTCATTTGTAGTTGATGTTTGTGTCATAATTGTAGGCGTGGATGTAGGGTCTGTAGAAAATGAAGGAGTTGATATTTCATTTGTAGTTGATGTTTGTGTAGTAGCTGTAGACGTGGATGTAGGGTCTGTAGAAAATGAAGAAGGAGTTGATATTTCATTTGTAGTTGATGTTTGTGTAGTAGCTGTAGGCGTGGATGTAGGGTCTGTAGAAAATGAAGGAGTTGATATTTCATTTGTAGTTGATGTTTGTGTAGTAGCTGTAGGTGTGGATGTAGGCTCTGTAGAAAATGAAGAAGGAGTTGATGTTTCATTTGTAGTTGATGTTTGTGTAGTAGCTGTAGATGTGGACGTAGGCTCTGTAGAAAATGAAGGAGTTGATATTTCATTTGTAGTTGATGTTTGTGTCATAATTGTAGGCGTGGATGTAGGGTCTGTAGAAAATGAAGAAGGAGTTGATATTTCATTTGTAGTTGATGTTTGTGTAGTAGCTGTAGGCGTGGATGTAGGGTCTGTAGAAAATGAAGGAGTTGATATTTCATTTGTAGTTGATGTTTGTGTCATAATTGTAGGCGTGGATGTAGGGTCTGTAGAAAATGAAGGAGTTGATATTTCATTTGTAGTTGATGTTTGTGTAGTAGCTGTAGATTTGGATGTAGGGTCTGTAGAAAATGAAGGAGTTGATATTTCATTTGTAGTTAATGTTTGTGTAGTAGCTGTAGATGTGGACGTAGGCTCTGTAGAAAATGAAGGAGTTGATATTTCATTTGTAGTTGATGTTTGAGTCATAATTGTAGGCGTGGACGTAGGCTCTGTAGAAAATGAAGGAGTTGATATTTCATTTGTAGTTGATGTTTGAGTAGTAGCTGTAGACGTGGATGTAGGGTCTGTAGAAAATGAAGGAGTTGATATTTCATTTGTAGTTGATGTTTGTGTAGTAGCTGTAGGCGTGGACGTAGGCTCTGTAGAAAATGAAGGAGTTGATATTTCATTTGTAGTTGATGTTTGTGTAGTAGCTGTAGGCGTGGATGTAGGGTCTGTAGAAAATGAAGGAGGTGATTTTTCATTTGTAGTTGATGTTTGTGTAGTAGCTGTAGGCGTGGATGTAGGGTCTGTAGAAAATGAAGGAGTTGATATTTCATTTGAAATTGATGTTTGTGTAGTAGCTGTAGATGTGGATGTAGGGTCTGTAGAAAATGAAGGAGTTGATATTTCATTTGTAGTTGATGTTTGTGTAGTAGCTGTAGACGTGGATGTAGGGTCTGTAGAAAATGAAGAAGGAGTTGATATTTCATTTGTAGTTGATGTTTGTGTAGTAGCTGTAGACGTGGATGTAGGGTCTGTAGAAAATGAAGAAGGAGTTGATATTTCATTTGTAGTTGATGTTTGTGTAGTAGCTGTAGGCGTGGATGTAGGGTCTGTAGAAAATGAAGGAGTTGATATTTCATTTGTAGTTGATGTTTGTGTAGTAGCTGTAGATGTGGACGTAGGCTCTGTAGAAAATGAAGGAGTTGATATTTCATTTGTAGTTGATGTTTGTGTCATAATTGTAGGCGTGGATGTAGGGTCTGTAGAAAAATAAGGAGTTGATATTTCATTTGTAGTTGATGTTTGTGTAGTAGCTGTAGATGTGGACGTAGGCTCTGTAGAAAATGAAGGAGTTGATATTTCATTTGTAGTTGATGTTTGTGTAGTAGCTGTAGATGTGGATGTAGGGTCTGTAGAAAATGAAGGAGTTGATATTTCATTTGTAGTTGATGTTTGTGTAGTAGCTGTAGATGTGGACGTAGGCTCTGTAGAAAATGAAGGAGTTGATATTTCATTTGTAGTTGATGTTTGAGTCATAATTGTAGGTGTGGATGTAGGGTCTGTAGAAAAATAAGGAGTTGATATTTCATTTGTAGTTGATGTTTGTGTAGTAGCTGTAGACGTGGATGTAGGGTCTGTAGAAAATGAAGGAGGTGATTTTTCATTTGTAGTTGATGTTTGTGTAGTAGCTGTAGGCGTGGATGTAGGGTCTGTAGAAAATGAAGGAGTTGATATTTCATTTGTAGTTGATGTTTGTGTAGTAGCTGTAGGCGTGGATGTAGGCTCTGTAGAAAATGAAGGAGTTGATATTTCATTTGAAATTGATGTTTGTGTAGTAGCTGTAGATGTGGATGTAGGGTCTGTAGAAAATGAAGGAGTTGATATTTCATTTGTAGTTGATGTTTGTGTAGTAGCTGTAGACGTGGATGTAGGGTCTGTAGAAAATGAAGAAGGAGTTGATATTTCATTTGTAGTTGATGTTTGTGTAGTAGCTGTAGACGTGGATGTAGGGTCTGTAGAAAATGAAGGAGTTGATATTTCATTTGTAGTTGATGTTTGTGTAGTAGCTGTAGGTGTGGATGTAGGCTCTGTAGAAAATGAAGGAGTTGATATTTCATTTGTAATTGATGTTTGTGTAGTAGCTGTAGGTGTGGATGTAGGCTCTGTAGAAAATGAAGAAGGAGTTGATATTTCATTTGTAGTTGATGTTTGTGTAGTAGCTGTAGGTGTGGATGTAGGCTCTGTAGAAAATGAAGAAGGAGTTGATGTTTCATTTGTAGTTGATGTTTGTGTAGTAGCTGTAGGCGTGGATGTAGGCTCTGTAGAAAATGAAGAAGGAGTTGATATTTCATTTGTAGTTGATGTTTGTGTAGTAGCTGTAGGCGTGGATGTAGGGTCTGTAGAAAATGAAGGAGTTGATATTTCATTTGTAATTGATGTTTGTGTAGTAGCTGTAGATGTGGATGTAGGCTCTGTAGAAAATGAAGAAGGAGTTGATATTTCATTTGTAGTTGATGTTTGTGTAGTAGCTGTAGGTGTGGATGTAGGCTCTGTAGAAAATGAAGGAGTTGATATTTCATTTGTAATTGATGTTTGTGTAGTAGCTGTAGGTGTGGATGTAGGCTCTGTAGAAAATGAAGAAGGAGTTGATGTTTCATTTGTAGTTGATGTTTGTGTAGTAGCTGTAGGCGTGGATGTAGGCTCTGTAGACGATGAAGAAGGAGGTGATGTTTCATTTGTAGTTGATGTTTGTGTAGTAGCTGTAGACGTGGATGTAGGCTCTGTAGACGATGAAGAAGGAGGTGATGTTTCATTTGTAGTTGATGTTTGTGTAGTAGCTGTAGACGTGGATGTAGGCTCTGTAGACGATGAAGAAGGAGGTGATGTTTCATTTGTAGTTGATGTTTGTGTAGTAGCTGTAGACGTGGATGTAGGCTCTGTAGAAAATGAAGAAGTAGTTGATATTTCATTTGTAGTTGATGTTTGTGTAGTAGCTGTAGACATGGATGTAGGCTCTGTAGACGATGAAGAAGGAGGTGATGTTTCATTTGTAGTTGATGTTTGTGTAGTAGCTGTAGACGTGGATGTAGGCTCTGTAGACGATGAAGGAGGAGATGATGTTTCATTTGTAGTTGATGTTTGTGTAGTAGCTGTAGACGTGGATGTAGGCTCTGTAGACGATGAAGAAGGAGGTGATGTTTCATTTGTAGTTGATGTTTGTGTAGTAGCTGTAGACATGGATGTAGGCTCTGTAGACGATGAAGAAGGAGGTGATGTTTCATTTGTAGTTGATGTTTGTGTAGTAGCTGTAGACGTGGATGTAGGCTCTGTAGACGATGAAGAAGGAGGTGATGTTTCATTTGTAGTTGATGTTTGTGTAGTAGCTGTAGACGTGGATGTAGGCTCTGTAGAAAATGAAGAAGTAGTTGATATTTCATTTGTAGTTGATGTTTGTGTAGTAGCTGTAGGCGTGGATGTTGGCTCTGTAGAAAATGAAGAAATAGTTGATATTTCATTTGTAGTTGATGTTTGTGTAGTAGCTGTAGACATGGATGTAGGCTCTGTAGACGATGAAGAAGGAGGTGATGTTTCATTTGTAGTTGATGTTTGTGTAGTAGCTGTAGACGTGGATGTAGGCTCTGTAGACGATGAAGAAGGAGGTGATGTTTCATTTGTAGTTGATGTTTGTGTAGTAGCTGTAGACATGGATGTAGGCTCTGTAGACGATGAAGAAGGAGGTGATGTTTCATTTGTAGTTGATGTTTGTGTAGTAGCTGTAGACGTGGATGTAGGCTCTGTAGACGATGAAGAAGGAGGTGATGTTTCATTTGTAGTTGATGTTTGTGTAGTAGCTGTAGACGTGGATGTAGGGTCTGTAGAAAATGAAGAAGGAGTTGATATTTCATTTGTAGTTGATGTTTGTGTAGTAGCTGTAGGTGTGGATGTAGGGTCTGTAGAAAATGTAAACGTGGATGTCTCTGTAGAAAATAAAGAAGGAGATGATATTTCATTTATAGTTGATGTTTGTATAGTACCTGTAAGCGTGGTTGTTGGCTCTGTAGACAATGAAGGCGGAAATGATGCTTCATTTGTAGTTGATGTTTGTGTAGTAGCTGTAGACATGGTTGTTGGCTCTGTAGAAAATGAAGAAGCATATGATGTTTCGTTTCTAGTTGATGTTTGTGTAGTAGATATAAGTGTGGATGTTGAATCTGTAGACAATGAAGGCAGAGATAATGTTTCATTTGTATTTGAAGTTTGTGTAGTAGCTGTAGACGCGGATGTTGAATCTGTAGACGATGAAGTCAGAGTTGATGTTTCATATGGAGGTGATCTTTGTGTAGTAGCTAAAAGTGTCGATGTTGAACCTTTAGACGATGAAGGCTGAGATGATGTTTCATGTAGAGTTGATGCTTGTATAGCAGTTGTAAGTGTGGATGTTGACTCTGTAGACAGTGAAAGCTGAGATGATGTTTCATCTGGAGTTGATATTTGTCTAGTAGATATCAGTGTGGATGTTGAATCTGTAGACAATGAAGGCACAGATAATGTTTCATTTGTATTTGAAGTTTGTGTAGTAGCTGTAGACGCGGATGTTGAATCTGTAGACGATGAAGTCAGAGTTGTTGTTTCATTTGCAGGTGATCTTTGTGTAGTAGCTATAAGTGTCGATATTGAATCTTTAGACGATGAAGGCTGAGATGATGTTTCATGTAGAGTTGATGCTTGTATAGCAGTTGTAAGTGTGGATGTTGACTCTGTAGACAATGAAAGCTGAGATGATGTTTCATCTGGAGTTGATATTTGTCTAGTAGATATAAGTGTGGATGTTGACTCTGTAGACAATGAAAGCTGAGATGATGTTTCATGTAGAGTTGATGCTTGTATAGCAGTTGTAAGTGTGGATGTTGACTCTGTAGACAATGAAAGCTGAGATGATGTTTCATCTGGAGTTGATATTTGTCTAGTAGATATAAGTGTGGATATTGAATCTGTAGACAATGAAGGCAGAGATGATGTTTCATATGCATTTTTAACCAGAGGCCAATTTTTGCCAGTTTTGAGGGTACCTATCTTCAACATTGACTTTTTTTTTATTATGTCAAACTCTACAGTAGAGTTTAAAGTAGAAATCACTAGTTCAAAGGTTTCGACTAACTTATTGTAAAAATATTAAAAATATGAGTAGTGAAATTTTGTAGCCTAAATACAGGATACATTATTATTATTATTATTATTATTATTATTATTATTAGTAGTAGTAGTAGTAGTAGTAGTAGTATTGTTATTATATGTAAACAACAGAAAGCTATTGGAAATTGGTTCTGTGTAATATTAAGTTACAATCACACAGTTTGTCAAAGATACACTGAGCTACCTTTAGGATGGACTGGACAGACTGGATAAGTTCCTTGCTGTGTCTAGGGTAACATCATCGTCAGAACTTGTGCTCTTTTTTCTTGGTGCTTCTGCTTGTGATATAGTTTTGAAAAGTTTCCAGATATTTTCAGTGTGATCTTGCAGAGCTGAGCACTAAAATCAGGGTCCTTATACTAGATGACAAAGGTCTGATCAATTCTTCTTGTCCTAAAGAATGTCTTTGAGCTGATCTTCTTATAATGACACATTGGGGATCATCAGCTTCTATATGCAATCTGGAGTCACAATTACTTGAAGCAACATTGTGAAACACAAAAAACACTTCTTAGGGCTTGTCCAATAAAGGTAGCTCAGTTTATCACTTTGACAATTGTAACTTAATATTACACAGTACCAATTTCCAATAGCTTTCTGTTGTGTTCACTGAGCTATGACACTCTGTCTCACTCTCTACTACAGCTGAAAGCACAAATAAACAAATAAGTAGACTACCAACATTGTGTTTTTCTGGGGAAAAACCAACACATGAAAACACATGAAACAAACACATTAAGATCAAATAATGATCTTGTTAACCTGTTTACATTAATGATGGAGCAATCCAATGGAGACTTAGGTTTAGGTGACAAAAAGAGCTTTCTCCCAATACTGTAAGCTTAAATGTGCTAAGATGTTTAACATACCAAGAAGAAAATCTCTCCAGCAAATAACAAGCCTGACTGTCAACAACAACAAAAAAAAATTCAACAGATCTTTCTGAAATCTGGCAAGCTGCCACAGTGTCCAGTAAACACCATCATAGCTTTGGAGTATGAGGTCCCATGCAAATCAGCACTTGATGCTAGCGATACTATTTTAAGGTGAGCATATTTTTCTCATCATATGTTTTCACACAATAATTATCATGGCACCAATTTAAGAATTATATAAAAAAGAAAAAACCATACCTAGAGAAAACGTCTTCCAAATATCAGATAATGACAAAAATACATATTCAGAGATTCATATTTTAAAACAGACTTGCTTAATTACACATTGTAATCAATGTTAACATGCACAAAAAGTTGTTGCGGAGATCGTTTACAGTTATTTGGTGTCATCCTGTTCTATACTAGCATTACACAAATCGAAAGAAATTTAGAAGCAAGGCACACAATATAAATACATTTGAATTTGTATATTGCTTTCAAATATGAACTCTAGTAATGTAATTATTTTTCATTTTGTACATAATTTTTATTTTAATCTTGTCTACATTTTTATGGACAGTGTGTCAGAAAAGCTTTACCTTGTATAATATGCATGTATATTTAGAAAGGTCTATAGATCGGTTTATATGGAAAAAAAGATATAAACTGTATTGATAGATAACTTCTTAACTGTTGGTTGGCCTATAATCATTATAACACATCCTGCAAGAAGTGTGAGTAGCATCTTGGCATACAGTGATGTAAAAGCAGCTCTCGGCATGGCAATCCTTAAACAGCTTAAAAATTGAGGGAAGTTTATCGTATGCTGCTCTAAAGCTGAGTAAACATTGCGGCTTTAAGTGATGGTTGACAGGTGTTTGACTGCCTTGAAGCTCCTACCTTTAACTCCACCCTCAACTCCTCAGGGGAAATACCAGGATGTGTTTTAGCTAACTTAGATTACACACGTCCTTACTTAGTGTGAACTGCTGCATTTCTAAAAGAACGTATCAAAGTATCTTGGACTATTAGTTAATAATAGATGAGGAATTAAGTTGAACCAGCAAGTGATGTGTGATGATAAAATATCAATCAATCAATCAATCAGTCAATCAATCTATCTATCTATCTATCTATCTATCTATCTATCTATCTATCTATCTATCTATCTATCTATCTATCTATCTATCTATCTATCTATCTATCTATCTGTCTATCTATCTATCTAGGTCTGTAGATTGTTTATATTCTATGGAAAAAGGGATATAAACCTTTATATACTTTTTCATAGGCATAATGACACTGGACTTTTTCATAGGGTTAGGGTTAGTGCTCTCAGAGATGCTAAATTGACGCTAATATTCTATATTGATAATATATCTTTGATCTTACCTGTTGTTGTTTGGCCTTTAATCATTATAACACATCCTGCAAGAAGCGTGAGTAGCATCTTGGCATACAGTGATGTAAAAGCAGCTCTCAGCATGGCAATCCTTAAACAGCTTAAAAATTGAGGAAAGTTTATCATATGCTGCGCTAAACCTGACTAAACTTTGAGACATTAAGTGATGGTTAACAGTTGCTTGGCTGCTGTGATGCTCTGACCTTAAACTCCACCCTCATCTCCTCAGGGGAAATACCAGGATGTGTTTTAGCTAACTTAGATTACACACTTCCTTACTTAGTGTGAACTGCTGCTTTCCCAAAAGGAAGAAACAAAGTAACTTCAATATGTACTTCTCGTATTAGTCAATACATCAAATATATTTGGTATTTAAAAAACATCAGTTCCTATAATTGACATACTGTATTTATGAATGACATGCAGTGACTTTTCTTGCAACGGTGTAATAATAAAAACATGAGATCCTTCGATTTGTACATTTTATGTTTAAGGTGGTTTGGACAACAACCAGAAGAAAAAAAAATTCTTTCAATAGTCAAGAATTATCAAAGGGTTAACTGTTGATTTATGCTTACACTTAAAATTTGGTCTTGGTCATTTATTATTAATAAACATGGCCAAGATTTGTCTAATTTCACAATGCATATCAAACATTACATGGCCAGTACCTTTCACCTACTGGCTACATTTTAGTGAATAATCTCAACAAGTGAAATGTTACATTATTTGACAGCTGCTATACACTTTAATTTTAGTGTGAGGTTTGAGGCACACAACTTTTGCAGTCATAACTCCTTACACTTTGATTTGCATATAAAGTTGATTAATGAATGCCACAGCGAGGGTGTGGTCGTGTGTCAGCTGGATGAACTGGCAAGTAATGCATGATGATTCACACCTATGTCTTTTTACCGGCAAGCGACTTATTTGTTTCTTTGTGTATTCAGTAACTGTTGGAACCAGGGAGAGAGAATGCCAGAGTGAATGAAAATGATTTAATTCAAATTGTTACGTTTGCAGATTTTATTGTTTGACTGAATATGCAAAGCACTAATTCAAACTTCTCTCAGGTTTGTTTCCATTATTTTGTGGTTCTTTGCATTGGCTTATTGTCCTCTTGGGATGTAAATTGTAATCGTAGGCACAGATGTCTGGCTGACTGGAACAGGTTTTTCAGACATGCTTTTATGTCAGCATTTCATAAAAGTTGTTTCCTTCTGGCCACTCTACTATAGAGGCTGGTTCTTTATAAGCTGATGATATTGTCCGGGTCTGCATGGATTATCCTATTTCACACAGTAACTTCTTAAGTGTTGTAGATGGTCTCCTAGACACTTCTAAAATACTGAATTTTTAGTTTTGTACTGAAGTTATCATTAAATTTCTTACTCAAATCGAATGGTAATCTATCTCAGGAACTCCAAACAGTTTCATAAAATAGCAGAATATATCTGTACATAAAATAAATATACAAATCACTCAAGTCTTAAGACTCAATCAAGTCCGAGTCTTAAGCCACACCTTAAGTTTGAGTCTGATGTTGGTGTGGAGTTACACCACAATACATGCAGATAAAGTAGTAATTTGGCTTCCAGATTTGCACTATGACTTTTTTTTTAACACTTTGACATCCTTATGCTCTTTGTAATCCTTATGTTTACAGATGTGTACCTCCTAAAAGTTGATTATTTTCCAAAAACAGCATATAGACATATACAAGTGTTTTATTATGTTTATATTACCAAAGTTTCAATATTATAATTATTACAGAATGACAGATAATACTTTTTAAATCTATTCATAGTAACACTGAACATTGTGGAACATCAGTTTATTCTTGTCCTCATTTAAACTTATTCCTTCACCAGACTCTTTTTCCATAATATAATTTATTATTATTATTATTATTATTATTATTATTATTATTATTATTATTGTTATTATTATTACTGATATTGTGGTATTAGTTGATGAGGTCACTTTGAATTCCTGTTACACATTTTATTTGTAGTTACTTGCTGAT
The DNA here is from genome assembly GCF_019097595.1 of Hemibagrus wyckioides. NCBI lineage: Eukaryota > Metazoa > Chordata > Actinopteri > Siluriformes > Bagridae > Hemibagrus > Hemibagrus wyckioides. The sequence continues at coordinate 11,798,592 of NC_080719.1, forward strand.
TTTTTCATTTAAAAATATATTTTATAAAATGCAATGGAGAGTAATGTTTTTTTTTTTTATCTCAGAGGTGGAGTTTTCGTAATTAAAACTTTAATGGAACAATTTAGAATCAAGTTAAATTCCAAATTTTGAGCTGTTTAAAGAAAATTACTGAGTTGTTTAGTCTCGGCCTCAGGTGTCATGCCATGAAAGCTGTCCGGACAGAAAGCCGTCATGTTTACAAATGTGACAAATGAGCAAACAAAATGAACTGTGATTGGTTGCTTCACATGTCAGTCATACACCCTCTTGTTGAGCTGCTTTGGAATCCTAACCTTCCAACTACGCAGATTACGATTAGTTAGAGGGTAAGAATTCTAAGGAGATTATTAGAGCCAAAAAAATAATAAATCAAGTCTAACTGGTGAACCGTGTCAAATGATCTGATTCGTTAACTCTGACTCAGTGACTCATGTTTATTTAAATTGTGACACTGCCATCTTCTGGTACATATGAATTCAAACATGGTTGGTCAGAAAAAATGTTGCACTATGCATAAAAAAATAAGTACTATTTTTGAGAAAAAATATGTAAGGTTTTCGTAAAAGGTACAAGAAACCAGTTTAGGCATCATGTAGAGTGCGTGTTTCACTATTAGATGGGTCACTGGATTGTTGTGTGAACAACACAAACATTTTGTTTAAAGTATAAAAAATTGATTAATTTATGTCTCTGTGATGGTACTATATATTCCTAATTCTATGCCACACTCTCACAAACTAAAACATGATAAGGAGTCAAGAATATTGACAAATTTCATTAATTTTTCGCCACAAAACACTTTCTAAAAACTATACAACAAACATTTTTGTGGAGTTTTAAATATGACCTAAAAACAAACAAACAAACAAACAAACAAACAAAAACACCTTCTGCTTCACTGGAAATGACATTCTCTGTTTTTCATTTTGCACAGATTAAAAGATGATTATTAAGAACTAAAACCATCTATAAAAAACAACACAGCTCGAACTGAAATATTATTAGTAAAGTAGCATGTTACCAATTTGCTTATGTGTTGTGTTTGTGCTTGTTGCAAAGGTGACAGAGCTTTCTCATTTCTATTTAATGTTTGTCTAATGGCTTTTTTTTATTATTTGATGAATGAGAAATAATTAGGTTCACTAATTAGTAATTAGGTTAATTAGGTTAAGTGTACACTTATGAACATGTTCACCATTTTATTTTGGTATTAATCACTGAAATATAAAATTATGTATATATCCACTACCTGGATTATTTGTCTTTCTAATTGTGCATCGGGTTTTGAACTCAACCAGGGATATCTATTGCATTGTTGGGAATCTCTTGACTGTTCTACCATTTGGGAGCCACTTAGTGTGGATGGGTTGGAACACAAACTGTGTAGCAGTGTAGTAAAGTCTCTCATCACACATCAGTTTATGACATTACTAATGCTCTTGTAGTTGAATGGGAACAGATACCCACACATCGGCACACTCCAAAACCTAGTGAAAAGCCCAGTAGTTCCAAGTAGAGTAGAGGTTATTATAACAGCAAAGGGTGGACTAAATCTGAAATTGGATGTTTAACAAGCACATATGGGTGTGATGGCCAGATGTTTACATACTTTTGGCCAAATAATGTATGTCATTAATGGCCACCAGGTATAATAAAATCTATTCTACAGACTTCAGGCTTATTTATTTAGAATGAGTATTGATCAATATGTGGTTGCTGCAGGTTTTCCGTAAGCTGTCACTTTTTCGATCTTCTTCACTGTCATCTTAATGGTACCATTAACATTAGCCTGTATTTGCTGGTAAAACTGCAATAAAAAGAAATATATGTGAAGTTACCTTTTACAGTGCCTTAATATTAATATTTAAAAATGTATACATACATTACACACACATAGAATAATGTATATATACACACACATATATGATTAGACATTTTGCAAGTTCTGCAAGGTGTGTGTAAACTTATGACCTCAACTGTACATAAGAACAGGAATTAACTTGCAGAGGTTCCATAACATTAATCAGTTAAAAATTGAAATTGGCAAACTGCTGCAGTAATGGAGGAGTAGCATAGACACCCCACACAATCTAATGCTTATAAATTATAAACACATCATGTTGTTATTTAACAAAGATAAATGTATGATAGTGTGAGGTTTTCTGTAAAGAGACATTTATGCCAGTATCAACACTTTGTAACATAACAAGATGTGTTTTTTTGTCTTATTAACATCTGAACTTCTCACATGAGTGAGTTTAGGAACTAACTTGTTACACAAACATTACACAATTAAAAGTAATTATAAATACTTATTGGCTTTTATCTATATTACAATTACTAAAAAACACAAAACTAATCGATACTGTAACTGTAATATTTAAAATATAGGATAAAGAATAGTCTTACCTCTTCTATATATAGGATGATTTTTTCATTGCTTAGTTCAGTGACAGATTGCATCCAAACCACTGCCTGAGCAGACTCTGTAATGTACAGAGAAACAAAAACACAAGAGTTCATTTTAAAAACAATTAAAAAAATTAATAAACAAACAATAAATAAACAAACACAAATCCATCTAAAAATGCTATTTCATATTTTAGAAATTAGAATAGGATATTGAAGGGTAGAGTATGACAAATACTACTTGTTTGTAGAATGGTTGTTAGGTCTGTTGTTCCTGGAGAGGTGGTTGTGATTGCAGTTGTTGCAAAGATAGATGTAATGGCTGTTGATGAAGGAGATTGGGTTGTGATGTTTGGCACTGGTAGAGGGTTGGTTGTAATGGATGTTGTTTCTGAAGAGTTGGTTGTTTTGTCTGTCGTTGGATAGATGGTTGTAATGGCTGTTGATTGGGTTGTGATGATTGTTGTTTCTGGAGAGATGGTCGTAATAGTTGTTGTTTGTGGAAAGGTGGTTGTTATGTTCGTTGCTGTTGGATAGGTGATTGTAATAGCTGTTGATGTGGTAGTGATTGTTGTTTCTGAAGAGATGGTTGTAATAGTTGTTGTTTTTGGAAAGGTTGTTCTGTCTGTTGCTGTTGGAGAGGTAGTTTGTATAGTAGGCAAATGTGTAAACAATGCAGCTGATGTTGGCGCTGTAGACAATGAAGGCGGAAATGTTGTTTCATTTGCATTTGATGTTTGTGTTGTAGCTGAAGGTGTGGATGTTGGCTCTGTAGACGATGAAGGTGAAGATGATGTTTCTTTTGTAGTTGATGTTTGTGTTGTAGCTGTAGGCGTAGATGTTGTTGATGTAGTTGATGTTTGTGTCGTAGCTGTAGGCATGGATGTTTGCTCTGGAGAAGGCGGAGATGATATTTCCTTTATAGTTTGTGTAGTAGACAAATGTGTAGACAATGAAGATGATGTTGGTGCTGTAGACGATGAAGGCGGAAATGATGTTTCAATTGTAGCTGATGTTTGTGTAGTAGCTGTAGACGTGGATGTTGGCTCTGTAGAAAATGAAGGAGTTGATGTTTCATTTGTAGTTGATGTTTGTGTAGTAGCTGTAGATGTGGATGTTGGCTCTGTAGACGATGCAGATGGAAATGATGTTTCACTTGTAGTTAATGTTTGTGTAGTAGCTGTAGGCGTAGGTGTAGGCTCTGTAGAAAATGGAGAAGGAGATGATGTTTTATTTGTAGTTGATGTTTGTGTAGTAGTTGTAGATGTGGATGTTGACTCTGTAGACGATGAAAGCGAAGATGATGTTTCATTTGTAGTTGATGTTTGTGTAGTAGCTGTAGGCGTGGATGTTGGCTCTGTGGACAATGAAGACAGAAATGATGTTTCATATGCATTTTTAACCAAAGGCCAAAAAGGCAATTTTTGCCAGTTTTGAGAGTGCCTATCTTCAACATTGACTTTTGTTTTATTATGTCACACTCCACAAGAGAGTTTAAAGTAGAAAGCACTAGTTCAAAGGTTTCGACTAACTTATGGTAAGAATATTACGAATATGAGTAGTGAAATTTTGTAGCCTAAATACAGGATACATTATTATTATTAGTAGCACTAGTAGTAGTAGTACTACTAGTAGTAGTAGTAGTCAGTAGTTCGGGGCTCGAGCCCCGAATGTTTTATCCCGAATTTTGCCACCGGAGTGTAGAGGAATTAAGTAAATGTTGATCGGTTTAGTTGAGCACTGTTTATTAAGTTAACAAATGTGTGTTGTGTCAAAAAGGAGGCCCACTGTCTGATTCTGAAAACCCCTGACATATAGGACCCTTTTGAATATTATTCCCTAGCCAATATGTACAAAAGCCTTAAATTAAATAAACCTAAAGATAGATCTAAATAAAATATAAAATGTTAAAGCACTAAGATAATTACAGTCTGAACAACATGACTTTCTATTATTCAACTAATGCAGCATTTAAGTTAAAATACAGACATGGCTTAGGGGAACAATGGACCAGAACAGACTCCATCATTCAGCTGTTCTGTCAATAGAAAAAGGATTCTCAGTACTACAAATACTAGTATGGTATGGTAATTGACATGGTAAATGTCAAGTCTCTCTGATGATTCCACCGCCATTCCACAGATAAGTCTCCAAGAGCATGAAGTAGACAAGATACAAGCAGCAAGACAGATGAGAGAATGAGAGATGAGAAAACAATAAGAGAAGAGAAGAGAGGCTGTAAAAAAAAATAAAGAAAGAATAATACATAGCCTACAGTAGTGGCAGCATATGAATGAAGAATGAAATAAGAGGTGCAAGTATAATATAGATTATTGTAAAATGATAATAATAAAAAAGGATCTACATGGCACTGGTTCACACACAAGCTGTAACAGAGATACCAGGCATACCTGTGTGAGAGAGAAAATGTAATCAATTTAATGAACTCCTTTTTTAGTAGTGTTGGATTATAAATTTATAAAATGTTAAATCTAGGTTCCAACGTAATAGTATATAAACTGAAAAATTTATTTACATTGGGTTTTACATTTTGAGGTAAAGATAATGACATTCTAAGAAGATCAAGTCTGGCAGCCCAGGTGTCGGAGACATTAACATTTTGTCTTTATGTACTTCCTGACCTCCGGGCAGGGTCCCAAGTTAAATGTGAATGCTAATCTCAAGGCCAGGCTGTGCCTTTGTCTCTATGATAATGTGAAGGTCTGGGCAAAACTGTCAGGCTGATTGGATTAGCACCTATGCATTTGAATGACACTGTTATGCTGATGAGATCAGGGCTCGGGAAATTCTGTTACCGGGCTGATTCCTGTACCGCATTTGCATGCTTTGTATAGATTGTGTCCACCTCTATGTATCCCTCCCCCTTGAAAATTCTACAGTGCTGAGCTATAGTCAGACTTGGACTCACTCGCACAGTGAGTTCTCAATAAAGAATAACTTCTGCTTGAAAGATATCCCAACATCTCCTGGTCTCTGCTTCGACATGGAAAGAGATGGGCCATCTCTGCTCTTCAAGACTGTTTTGAGTGCACTGACTGGGACATGTTTAGGGAGGCTGCAACCAATGGCGACTCTATTGACTTGGAGGAGTACACGGCATCAGTGACCGGCTACATCGGGAAATGCATTGATGACATGAATGTCTCCAAGACCATCACAACACGCTCCAACCAGAAGCCGTGGATGACTGCGAAAGTGCGTGCTCTCCTGAAGTCGAGAGACTCTGCCTTCAGATCAGGGGACAGGGCGGCCTTAAAAACAGCAAGGGCCAAACTGTCCTGAGCCATCAGAGAGGCGAAGCGTGCACACGCCCAGAGAATCCACGGCCACTTCCAGAACAGCAGAGACTCCCGGCGCATGTGGCAGGGCATTCAGGTGATCACCAACTACAGGACAACTTCACCTTCCTGTGACAGTGATGCCTCCCTTCCAGATGCGCTGAACGACTTCTACGCTCGGTTTGAGGCACAGAACAACACAACAGCAAGGAAGACCATCCCTCCTCCTAATGACCCAGTGCTCTGTCTCACCACGGCTGACGTGAGGAGAACTCTATGCAGAGTTAACCCACGGAAGTCTGCTGGACCAGACAACATTCCTGGCAGAGTTCTCAGGGAGTGTGCAGAGCAGCTAGCAGATGTCTTCACTGACATCTTCAACATCTCGCTGAGCAGCTCCATCATCCCTACGTGCCTCAAGACAATGACCATCGTCCCTGTGCCAAAGAAGTCCACGGTTTCCTGCCTCAATGACTACCGTCCCGTTGCACTCACACCAATCGTGATGAAATGCTTCTAGAGGCTCGTCATGAGGCACATCAAGTCACAGCTACCACCCTCGCTGGACCCCTTGCAGTTTGCGTATCGTCCTAACCGTTCCACGGACGACGCCATCACCACAACCCTCCATCTGGCCCTCACACACCTGGACTGCAAAGACTCCTACGTTCGAATGCTGTTCATAGATTTCAGTTCAGCATTCAACACAATCATCCCTCAGCAGCTGATTAAGAAGCTGAGTCTCCTGGGCCTGAACACCTCTCTCTGCAACTGGATCCTGGATTTCCTGACTGGGAGACCTCAGTCAGTCCGGATCGGGAGCAGTATCTCCAGCACCACCACACTGAGCACTGGAGCACCTCAGGGCTGTGTGCTCAGTCCATTGCTGTTCACTCTGCTGACTCACGACTGTGCAGCAATGCACAGCTCCAACCACATCGTCAAGTTCGCAGATGACACGACCGTGGTGGGTCTCATCAGCAAGAACGACGAGTCAGCATACAGAGAGGAGGTGCAACATCTAACAGCCTGGTGCAGAGCCAACAACCTCTCCCTGAACGTCGACAAGACCAAAGAGATGGTTGTCGACTTCAGGAGAGCACAGTGTGACCATTCTCCGCTGTCCATCGATGGCTCCTCTGTGGAGATCGTCAAGAGCATCAAATTCCTTGGTGTCCATCTGGCGGAGAACTTCACCTGGTCACTCAACACCAGCTCCATCACCAAGAAAGCCCAGTAGCGCCTCTACTTCCTGAGGAGGCTGAGGAAAGCCCATCTCCCTTCCCCCATCCTGACTGTGTTCTACAGAGGGACCATCGAGAGTGTCCTGAGCAGCTGCATCACTGCCTGGTTTGGGAACTGCACCGTCTTGGATCGCAAGACCCTTCAGCGGATAGTGAGGACAGCTGAGAAGATCATCGGAGTCTCTCTCCCCTCTATCACAGACATTTACACTGCACACTGCATCCGCAAAGCCAACAGCATTGCGGCTGACCCCACACACCCCTCACACACACTCTTCACCCTCCTGCCATCTGGAAAGAGGTACTGGAGCATTCGGGCCCTCACAACCAGACTGTGTAACAGTTTCTTTCCTCAAGCCATCAGGCTCCTCAACACCCGGGACTGAACTGTTCTACACTCTCACACACACTCTCACTCAGGACTGAACTGTTCTACACTCTCTCACACACACACACACACACACACACACACTCTCACTCAGGACTGAACTGTATATTAAATCTCTGTCTCTCTCACACACAGATACACACACTCTCTCTTGACTGTTTGGACGCATACACACACACATAATTTATACTGTTCATTACTTACTGCACTACCTCTAACTGTCATCCGCTGCTATAGTTATATTTATGTTTATTCTATTTGCACTACCTCAACTGCTGCTGTGTATTTTTGCACAATATTTTTGCACAATACTTTTTTTTTTTTACATCATTTCACTTTATCTATTTTATTTCACATACATTCCAGTACACATGTTCTTTTATTTCTTTTCGGCACTAAGTGTGCTGTGTTCTTTTGTGTTGTCTTTATTGTATTCATTGTCTTTTTGCACTGTCTTGTCTATGCTCTGTTTGCACCTAGCTGCACACTGTGCACTTTACATGGCTAAGACAAACTTCTGTCCTAGCTCTGTGGTGTTGTTTGTTGTTTTGTGTTGAACTTGTTGTATGTTTATGTAGCACCAGGTCCTGGAGAAACGTTGTTTCATTTCACTATGTACTGCGCCAGCTATATGTGGTTGAAATGACAATAAAGCTTCTTGAATCTTGAATCTTGAAAAAATTTCCAACAGTAGCAAGGCTCTGAAATGATCGGAGGAGTCAGAAAAAAAGATTGAATAAAATTTTCTAAAGTTGCATATTGTTTGTGTTAATTTGTGTTTATTATTAAACAATATTACAGAATGTGTTATTCTTGCTTACCCCTAATTAGCCCCTGATGTTTCTGGCTCAGCCCCTGATGTTTTCAAATCCTAGAAACGCCCCTGGTAGTAATATTGTAAGATATGTATACAACACAAAGCTATTGGAAATTGGTACTGTGTAATATTAAGTTACAATTGTCAAAGTGATAAACCGAGCTACCTTTATTGGATATGCCCTAAGAACTTTTTGTGCTTCAGTAGTCTTATTTATTTATTTATTTATTTATTTATTTATTTATTTATTTATTTATTTATTTATTTATTTATTATGTCAGTAGTTTATTACATATTTTGTATAATTTAACCACATTTCTTGTCTATTTTGCACATTGTCCTTCAGTTTATCTAGCATATCTGTCTTTTTTTTGCACATATGACTACCTCAGTATTTTTTTTACCATTGAACCTTACTGTACAGATTTCACACAGTGTGTTGCATCCCCACTAAACTCTGGACTTTTTTAAAATCTCATTAATAAACATATTCTATTTTATTCTATTCCAGTAAAAATAAAAAAAGCAACAGGCAACTCAGCTGCCAGTATTTTGCTGTAAATTTAAAGCTAAAAAGGTTTACTGTGTAGTTTTTCTCAGTCTGAAACTCATAACAGGAAAATTTGGTATTTGGATAATGTGTGGCCAATCTACTTCACTGGCTGTAGAAGAGGATGGACTGGACAGACTGGATGAGTTCCTTGCTGTGTCTAGGGTAACATTCTTGGTCAGAACATGTGCTCTTATTTCTTGGTGCTTCTGCTTGTGATATAGTTTTGAACAGTTTCCAGATAATTTTCAGTGTGACCTTGCAGAGCTGAGCACTAAAATCAGAGTCCTTATACAGGATGACAAAGGTCTGATCAGTTCTTCTTGTCGGAAAGAATGTCTTTGAGCTTATTTTATTATAATAACACATTGGGGTATAGCTTCTATATGCAACAAAAAAGATATGAAACAAACACATTAAGATCAAACAATGATCTTGTTAACCTGACAGTGTCCAGTAAACACCATCATAGCTTTGGAGTATGAGGTCCCATGCAAATCGGCACTTGATGCTAGTGATACTATATTAAGGCATATTTTTCTCATCATATGTTTTCACAAAATAATTATCATGGCACCAGTGCTTTTAAGAATTATATAAAAAACTCAATACCTACAAAAACGTTTTCCAAATATCAGATAATGACAAAAAAACAGAGATTCATATTTTAAAACAGACTTGCTTAGGTGGTTTCTGTCTCAGAATTACACATTGTAATCAATGTTAACATACACATAAAGTTTTTGCGGAGATCTTTTACACTTATTTGGTGTCATCCTGTTCTATACTAGCATTAGACAAATCGAAGGAATTTAGAAGCAAGTCACACAATATAAATACATTTGAATATTGCTTTTAAATATAAACTCTGGTAATGTAATTATTTTTATTTTTTGTCCATAATTTTTATTTTTTGCATTTTTATGGAGAGTGTGTCTGGAAAAACTTTACCTTTTATAAAATGCATGTATATTCAGGCAGGTCTGTAGATTGGTTTATATTCTATGGAAAAAAGGATATAAACTGTATTGATGATAGATTACTTCTTACCTGTTGGTTGGCCTATAATCATTATAACACATCCTGCAAGAAGTGTGAGTAGCATCTTGGCATACAGTGATGTAAAAGCAGCTCTCGGCATGGCAATCCTTAAACAGCTTAAAAATTGAGGGAAGTTTATGGTATGCTGCTCTAAAGCGGAGTAAACATTGTGGCTTTAAGTGATGGTCGACAGGTGTTTGGCTGTCGTGAAGCTCCTACCTTTAACTCCACCCTCAACTCCTCAGGGGAAATACCAGGATGTGTTTTAGCTAACTTAGATTACACACGTCCTAAAAACCTGCTTGTAAGATCTACACTTAAAATCTGGAAACAGATAAGACGTCATTTCGGATGGCTAACTATGTCCCCCAAATCTCCTATTCATGCTAATCATGTCTTCAGTCCTTCAGTGATTGATACACTATATTGCCAAAAGTATTCGCTCACCCATCCAAATAATCAGAATCAGGTGTTCCAATCACTTCCATGGCCACAGGTGTATAAAATCAAGCACCTAGGCATGCAGACTGTTTTTACAAACATTTGTGAAAGAATGGGTCGCTCTCAGGAGCTCAGTGAATTCCAGCGTGGAACTGTGATAGGATGCCACCTGTGCAACAAATCCAGTCGTGAAATTTCCTCGCTCCTAAATATTCCACAGTCAACTGTCAGCTGTATTATAAGAACGTGGAAGTGTTTGGGAACGACAGCAACTCAGCCACGAAGTGGTAGGCCACGTAAACTGACGGAGCGGGGTCAGCGGATGCTGAGGCGCATAGTGCGAAGAGGTCACCAACTTTCTGCAGAGTCAATCACTACAGACCTCCAAACTTCATGTGGCCTTCAGATTAGCTCAAGAACAGTGCGCAGAGAGCTTCATGGAATGGGTTTCCATGGCCGAGCAGCTGCATCCAAGCCATACATCACCAAGTGCAATGCAAAGCGTCGGATGCAGTGGTGTAAAGCACGGCGCCACTGGACTCTAGAGCAGTGGAGACGCGTTCTCTGGAGTGACGACTCGCGCTTCTCCATCTGGCAATCTGATGGACGAGTCTGGGTTTGGCGGTTGCCAGGAGAACGGTACTTGTCTGACTGCATTGTGCCAAGTGTAAAGTTTGGTGGAGGGGGGATTATGGTGTGGGGTTGTTTTTCAGGAGCTGGGCTTGGCCCCTTAGTTCCAGTGAAAGGAACTCTGAATGCTTACCAAGACATTTTGGACAATTCCATGCTCCCAACTTTGTGGGAACAGTTTGGAGCTGGCCCCTTCCTCTTCCAACATGACTGTGCACCAGTGCACAAAGCAAGGTCCATAAAGACATGGATGACAGAGTCTGGTGTGGATGAACTTGACTGGCCTGCACAGAGTCCTGACCTCAACCCGATAGAACACCTTTGGGATGAATTAGAGCGGAGACTGAGAGCCAGGCCTTCTCGTCCAACATCAGTGTGTGACCTCACAAATGCGCTTCTGGAAGAATGGTCAAAAATTCCCATAAACACACTCCTAAACCTTGTGGACAGCCTTCCCAGAAGAGTTGAAGCTGTTATAGCTACAAAGGGTGGACTGATGTCATATTGAACCCTATGGATTAGGAATGGGATGTCACTTATGTTCATATGCGAGTCAAGGCAGGTGAGCGAATACTTTTGGCAATATAGTGTAAGTCTTTTGCATCATGGCATGCTAAGGGCATTAGGGAAATTAATGATTTGTACGATGAGGGTGCTTTTTGTTCATTTCAGCAGATGTGCAAGCAATTTCATATCCCTAAGAACAATTTTTTCCGCTACCTCCAAATTCGTGACTTGTGCGTAAAATATTCCCTCATTTCCCTGCTCTGCCTCCATGTTCTCCATTTGATCATTTACTGGAGGACCCTCCAAGATGCAAAGGCATCATATCGATGCTTTACTGTAAAATTTTGGCTCCACTCTATATATCCCTCTCCCAAATAAAAGCTTTCTGGGAATATGACTTAGGAATGGTTATTTCTGATGAGGACTGGGAATCAGTCTTATATAGAATTCACAAGTCTTCAGTCTGTGCAAAACATGGACTTCTGCAGTGCAAAGTTGTACATCGAGTACACTGGACAAAGCTGAAATTATCTAAGCATATAGATCCTGCTTGTGATCGCTGTAGGTTTATCCCAGCCTCTAATGCACACATGTTTTGGTCCTGTATAAAGCTCAGGGGCTTCTGGTCTCCAACTCCAACACAATGGATTCGTCATGTCCTCTTTTTTCCTAAAGTTGGAGAAAATCAAACATTCTATCTCATCTAGGCTCATCTAGGCCGTTTAATAAAGCTTGGGGCCCTTTCAAGAAATATGTCAGGGAACATGTTTCATTGTCGGACATAGACTGAATCTTAGTTCTAGCATTTTTTTTTCTTTTTCTTTGTTGTTTTTCTTCATCAGTTAAACTCTATTGTATCATACTGATTGTACATTTTCATTGTTTTCCCAAGCCACACCTGTCTTGCTTTTTTGTTTCCTTTTTTTTTGTTTTTGTAATTTTGTCTTAAAATTCATAAATAAAGTTTAAAAAAAAAAAAAGATTACACACGTCCTTACTTAGTGTGAACTGCTGCATTTCTAAAAGGACGTATCAAAGTATCTTGGACTATTAGTTAATAATAGATGAGGAATTAAGTTGAACCAGCAAATAATGTGTGATGATTCACACCTGTGTTGTTTTACTGGTAGTCTACTTATTTGTTTATTTGTGCTTTCAGCTGTAGTAGAGAGTGAGACAGAGTGTCATAGCTCAGTGAACACAACAGAAAGCTATTGGAAATTGGTACTGTGTAATATTAAGTTACAATTGTCAAAGTGATAAACTGAGCTACCTTTATTGGACAAGCCCTAAGAAGTGTTTTTTGTGAAAAACACAATGTTGCTTCAAGTAATTGTGACTCCAGACTGCATATAGAAGCTGATGATCCCCAATGTGTCATTATAAGAAGATCAGCTCAAAGACATTCTTTAGGACAAGAAGAATTGATCAGACCTTTGTCATCCAGTATAAGGACCCTGATTTTAGTGCTCAGCTCTGCAAGATCACACTGAAAATTATCTGGAAACTGTTCAAAACTATATCACAAGCAGAAGCACCAAGAAAAAAGAGCACAAGTTCTGACACTGATGTTACCCTAGACACAGCAAGGAACTCATCCAGTCTGTCCAGTCCATCCTCTTCTACAGCCAGTGAAGTAGATTGGCCACACATTATCCAAATACCAAATTTTCCTGTTATGAGTTTCAACTGAGGAAAGCTACACAGAAAATCGTTTTTGCCTTTAAATTTACAGTAAAATACTGGCAGCTGAATTGAAAAAAACAACATACCATTAAGTGATTAAGATCAAACAATGATCTTGTTAACCTGTTTACATTAATGCTGTTAGCAATCCAACGGAGAAAACACACTTTAATTTCAGAATATTTAGGTGACACCAAGAGCTTTCTCTGTAAGCTTAAATGCCCTAAGATCATCAATATACCAAGATGAAAATCTCTCCAGCACATAACAAGCCTGACTGTCAACAACAACAACAAAAAAAATGCAACAGATTCTTCTGAATTCTGGCAAGCTGACACAGTGTCCAGTAAACACCATCATAGCTTTGGAGTATGAGGTCCCATGCAAATCAGCACTTGATGCTAGCGATACCTAGACAATACATTAGACAAATCGAAGGAATTTGTACATTTGAATTTGTATATTGGTTTTAAATATGAACTCTGGTAATGTAATTATTGTTACATTACCAGATTTAAAAGGTAAAAATTTTAACTTTTATAAAATGCATGTATATTTAGACAGGTCTGTAGATTGTTTATATTCTATGGAAAAAAGGATATAAAGCAAAAGGAAGTACTTTTTCATAGGCATAATGACACTGGACTTTTTCATAGGGTTAGGGTTAGTGCTCTCAGAGATGCTAAATTGACATTAATATTCTCTATTGATGATATATCTTTGATCTTACTTGTTGTTTGGCCTTTAATCATTATAACTCCACCTTCATCTCCTCAGGGGAAATACCAGGATGCGTTTTAGATAACTTAGATTACACACATTCTTACTTAGTGTGAACTGCTGAATTTCCAAAAGGAAGTAACAAAATAGCTTCAATATGAACTTCTTGTATTAGCCAATACAATACATCAAATATATTTGGTACTTAAAAAACATCAGTTCCTATAATTGACATATTGTATTTATGAATGACATGCAGTGACTTTTCTTGCAACAGTGTAATAATAAAAACATGAGATCCTTCGATTTGTACATTTTATGTTTAAGGTGGTTTGGACAACAACCAGAGGAAAAAGAAATCCTTTCAATAGTCAAGAATTATCACAGGTTTAACTGTATGAAAAAAAAGATTTATGCTTACACTTAAAACTTGGTCTTGGTCATTTATTATTAATAAACACTGCCAAGATTTGACTAATTTCACAATGCATATCAAACATTACAGCCATTCACCTTTCACCTACTGGCTACCTTTTAATGATTTACATCATTTGACAGCTGCTATACACTTTAATTTTAGTGTGAGGTTTGAGGCACACAACTTTTGCAGTCATAACTCCTTACACTTTGATTTGCATATAAAGTTGATTAATGAATGCCACAGCGAGGGTGTGGTCCTGTGTCAGCTGGATGAACTGGCAAGTAATGCATGATGATTCGCACCTGTGTCTTTTTACCGGCAAGCGACTTATTTGTTTCTTTGTGTATTCAGTAACTGTTGGAACCAGGGGGAGAGAATGCCAGAGTGAATGAAATTGATTTAATTCAAATTGTTACGTTTGCAGATTATATTGATGACTGAATATGCAAAGCACTAATTCAAACTTCTCTCAGGTTTGTTTCCATTATTTTGTGGTTCTTTGCATTGGCTTATTGTCCTCTTGGGATGTAAATTGTAATCGTAGGCACAGATGTCTGGCTGACTGGAACAGGTTTTTCAGACATGCTTTTATGTCAGCATTTCATAAAAGTTGTTTCCTTCTGGCCACTCTACTATAGAGGCTGGTTCTTTATAAGCTGATGATATTGTCCGGGTCTGCATGGATTATCCTATTTCACACAGTAACTTCTTAAGTGTTGTAGATGGTCTCCTAGACACTTCTAAAATACTGAAATTTTTAGTTTTGTACTGAAGTTATCATTAAATTTCTTACTCAAATCGAATGGTAATCTATCTCAGTAACTCCAAACAGTTTCATAAAATAGCAGAATATATCTGTACATAAAATAAATATACAAATCACTCAAATCTAAAGACTCAATCAAGTCTGAGTCTTAAGCCACACCTTAAGTTTGAGTCTGATGCTGGTGTGGAGTTACACCACAATACATGCAGATAAAGTAGTAATTTGGCTTCCAGATTTGCACTATGACTTTTTTTTTTTTAACTCTTCCTTATGCTCAAGTTTACAGATGTGTACCTCCTGTTGAAAAGTTGATTATTTTCCAATAACAGCATATAGACATATACAAGTGTTATATTATGTTTATATTACCAAAGTTACCAGAGATAATACTTTTTTAATCTATTCATAGTAACACTGAACATTGTGGAACATCATTTAATTCTTGTTCTCATTTACACTTGTTCCTTCACCAGCCTCTTTTTCTTGAATATAATTTATTATTATTATTATTATTATTATTATTATTATTATTATTACTGATATTGTGGTATTAGTTAATGAGGTCACTTTGAATTCCTGTTACACATTTTATTTGTAGTTACTTGCTGATTTTTTCATTTGAAAATATATTTTATAAAATGCAATGGAGAGTAATGTATTTTTTTTATCTCAGAGGTGGAGTTTTTGTAATTAAAAGTTTAATGGAACAATTTAGAATCAAGTTAAATTCCAAATTTTGAGCTGTTTAAAGAAAATTACTGAGTTGTTTAGTCTCAGCCTCAGGTGTCATGCCATGAAAGCTGTCCGGACAGAAAGCCGTCCTGTTTACAAATGTGACAAATGAGCAAACAAAATGAACTGTGATTGGTTGCTTCACATGTCAGTCATACACCCTCTTGTTGAGCTGCTTCCAACTACGCAGATTACGATTAGTTAGAGGCTAAGAATTCTAAGGAGAATAATAAATAAAAAATTAATATTAAGTCAAGTCTAACTGGTGAGCCGTGTCAAATGATCTGATTTGTTAACTCTGACCCAGTGACTCATGTTTATTTAAATTGTGACACTGCCATCTTCTGGTACATATGAATTCAAACATGGTTGGTCAGAAAAAATGTTGCACTATTCATAAATAAATAAGTACTATTTTTGAGAAAAAATATGTAAGGTTTTCGTAAAAGGTACAAGAAACCAGTTTAGGCATCATGTAGAGTGCGTGTTTCACTATTAGATGGATCACTGGATTGTTGTGTGAACAACACAAACATTTTGTTTAAAGTATTAAAAAAAATATTAATTTATGTCTCTGTGATGGTACTATATATTCCTAATTCTCTGCCACACACTCATTTCTAGTTAATGTTTGTCTAATGGCTTTTTTTTTATTATTTTATGAGTAAGAAAGAATTAGCGTACAATTATGATCATGTTCACCATTTTATTTTGGTATTAATCACTGAAATATAAAATTATGTATATATCCACTACCTGGATTATTTGTCTTTCTAATTGTGCATCGGGTTTTGAACTCAGAGCCAGGGATATCTATTGCATTGTTGGTAATCTCTTGACTATTCTACCATTTGGGAGCCACTTAGTGTGGATGGGTTGGAACACAAACTGTGTAGCAGTGTAGCAAAAACTTCTCATCGCACATCAGTGACATTACTAATGCTCTTGTAGCTAAATGGGAACAGATACCCACACATCGGCACACTCCAAAACCTAGTGGAAGCCCAGTAGTTCCAGGTATAGAGGAGGTTATTATAACAGCAAAGGGTGGACTAAATCTGAAATTGGATGTTTAACAAGCACATATGGGTGTGATGGCCAGATGTTTACATACTTTTGGCCAAATATTGTATGATGTTAGTTGCCACCAGGTATAATAAAATCTATTCTACAGACTTCAGGCTCATTCATTTAGATGAGTATTGATCAACACATTGTTGCTGCAGGTTTTCCTTAAGCTGTCACTTTTTCGATCTTCTTCACTGTCATCTTAATGGTACCATTAACCTTAGCCTGTATTTGTTGGTAAAACTGCAATAAAAAGAAATATATGTGAAGTTACTTTTTACAGTTCCTTAATATTTATATACTTAAAGAAGTATACATACAGTACACACACATAGAATAATGTATATATACACATACATATATGATTAGACATTTTGCAAGTTCTGCAAGGTGTGTGTAAACTAATGACCTCAAAATTACATAAGAACAGGAATTAACTTGCAGAGGTTCCATAACATTATTCAGTTAAAAATTGAAATTGGTAAACTGCTGCAGTAATGGAGGAGTAGCATAGACACCCCACACAATCTAATGCTTATAAATTATAAACACATCATGTTGTTATTTAACAAAGATAAATGTATGATAGTGTGAGGTTTTCTGTAAAGAGACACTTATGCCAGTATCAACACTTTGTAACATAATTAGTTTTTGTCTTATTAACATCTTCTCAGCTTCTCTCATAAGTGAGTACAGGAACTAACTTGTTACACAAACATTTAATTGTAATTGGTTAAAAATATATAATGCTAAAAATAATCAGTTAATTTGCTGGAGTATACAAGGAAGAAAACACTTTGGCACATGCTGTAATAGGAAGATAATCAAAGTGGCTACATGATACTACTCTGTGGCTTATTTTCTTAAAAGCAGGTCCCACTATATTTACTTATTGCTTATGTTTACTCATGTTTATCTATATTACAATTAATAAAAAACACACAAAACTAAGTGATACTGTAATATTTGAAATATAGCATAAAGCATAGTCTTACCTCTTCTATATATAGGATGATTTTTTCATCGCTTAGTTCAGTGACAGATTGCATCCAAACCACTGCCTGAGCAGACACTGTAATGTACAGAGAAACACAAGAGTATTTTAAAAACAATTTAAAAAAAATTAATAAACAAACAATAAATAAACAAAACATAAATCCATCTAAAAATGCTATTTCATATTTTAGAAATTAGAATAGGATATTGAGTCTTAGAGCATGTACTTGTTTGTAGAATTTTGGTTGTTATGTCTGTTGTTGCTGGAGAGGTGGTTGTGATTGCGGTTGTTGTTGCATAGATAGATGTAATGGCTGTTGATCTAGGAGATTGGGTTGTGATGTTTGGCGTTTGTAGAGAGTTGGTTGTATTGGTTGTTGTTTCTGAAGAGTTGGTTGTTATGTCTGTTGTTGTTGGATAGGTGGTTGTAATGGCTGTTGATGTAGAAGACTGGGATGTATTGGTTATTGTTTCTGAAGAGTTGGTTGTTATGTCTCTTGTTGTTGGATAGGTGGTTGTAATGGTTGTTGATGTAGGGGATTGGGTTGTGTTGGTTGTTGTTTCTGGAGAGTTGGTTGTTATGTTTGTTGTTGGATAGATGGTTGTAATGGCTGTTGATGTAGAAGACTGGGTTGTGTTGGTTGTTGTTTCTGGAGAGTTGGTTGTTATGTCTGTTGTTGGATAGGTGCTTGTAATGGCTGTTGATGTAGGATACGGGGTTGTGTTGGTTGTTTCTAGAGAATTGGTTGTTATGTTTGTTGTTGGATAGATGGTTGTAATGGCTGTTGATGTAGAAGACTGGGTTGTGTTGGTTGTTGTTTCTGGAGAGTTGGTTGTTATGTCTGTTGTTGTTTGATAGGTGCTTGTAATGGCTGTTGATGTAGAAGACTGGGTTGTGTTGGTTGTTGTTTCTGGAGAGTTGGTTGTTATGTCTGTTGTTGGATAGGTGGTTGTAATGGCTGTTGATGTAGGAGATTGGGTTGTACTGGTTGTTGTTTCTGGAGAGTTGGTTGTTATGTTTGTTGTTGTTTGATAGGTGGTTGTTGATGTAGGGGATTGGGTTGTGTTGGTTGTTGTTTCTGGAGAGTTGGTTGTTATGTTTGTTGTTGGATAGATGGTTGTAATGGCTGTTGATGTAGAAGACTGGGTTGTGTTGGTTGTTGTTTCTGAAGAGTTGGTTGTTATGTCTGTTGTTGTTGGATAGGTGGTTGTAATGGTTGTTGATGTAGGGGATTGGGTTGTGTTGGTTGTTTCTGGAGAGTTGGTTGTTATGTTTGTTGTTGGATAGATGGTTGTAATGGCTGTTGATGTAGAAGACTGGGTTGTGTTGGTTGTTGTTTCTGGAGAATTGGTTGTTATGTCTGTTGTTGGATAGGTGCTTGTAATGGCTGTTGATGTAGGATACTGGATTGTGTTGGTTGTTTTTTCTGGAGAGTTGGTTGTTATGTCTGATGTTATTGGATAGATGGCTGTAATGGTTGTTGATGTAGGAGATTGGGTTGTGATGTTTGGTATGGGTAGAGAGTTGGTTGTAATGGATGTTGTTTCTGAAGATTTGTTTTTTATGTCTGTAATTGTTGTTTCTGGAGAGATGGTTGTAATCGTTGTTTGTGGAAAGGTGGTTGTTATGTCTGTTGCTGTTGGAGAGGTAGTTTGTGTAGTACGCAAATGTGTAGACAATGCAGCTGACGTTGGCGCTGTAGACAATGAAGGTGGAGATGATGTTTCATTTGCAGTTGATGTTTGTGTAGTAGCTGTAGACGTGGATGTTGGCTCTGTAGGTGATGAAGGCAGAGATGATGTTTCATTTGTAGTTGATGTTTGTGTCGGAGCTGTAGGTGTGGATGTTGGCTCTGTAGACAATGAAAAAAGAGATGATGTTTCATTTGTAGTTGATGTTTGTGTCATAATTGTAGACGTGGATGTTGGCTCTGTAGAAAATGAAGAAGGAGATGATGTTTCATTTGTAGTTGATGTTTGTGTAGTAGCTGTAGGCGTGGATGTTGGCTCTGTAGTAAATGAAGGCGGAGATGATGTTTCACTTGTAGCTGATGTTTGTGTAGTAGCTGTAGACGTGGATGTAGGCTCTGTAGACAATGAAGGCAGAGATGATGTTTCATTTGTAGCTGATGTTTGTGTAGTAGCTGTAGACGTGGTTGTAGGCTCTGTAGTAAATGAAGGCGGAGATGATGTTTCATTTGTAGCTGATGTTTCTGTAGTAGCTGTAGACGTGGATGTTGGCTCTGTAGAAAATGAAAAAGGAGATGATGTTTCATTTGTAGTTGATGTTTGTGTAGTAGCTGTAGACGTGGATGTTGGCTCTGTAGACAATGAAGGCAGAGATGATGTTTCATTTGTAGCTGATGTTTGTGTAGTAGCTGTAGACGTGGATGTAGGCTCTGTAGACAATGAAGGCAGAGATGATGTTTCATTTGTAGCTGATGTTTGTGTAGTAGCTGTAGACGTGGATGTAGGCTCTGTAGTAAATGAAGGCGGAGATGATGTTTCATTTGTAGCTGATGTTTGTGTCATAATTGTAGACGTGGATGTTGGCTCTGTAGAAAATGAAGAAGGAGATGATGTTTCATTTGTAGTTGATGTTTGTGTTGTATCTGTAGGCATGGATGTTGGCTCTGTAGAAAATGAAGAAGGAGATGATGTTTCATTTGTAGTTGATGTTTGTGTAGTAGCTGTAGGCGTGGATGTTGGCTCTGTAGGCGATGAACGAGGAGATGATGTTTCATTTGTAGTAGATGTTTGTGTAGTAGCTGTAGACGTGGATGTAGGCTCTGTAGTAAATGAAGGCAGAGATGATGTTTCATTTGTAGCTGATGTTTCTGTAGTAGCTGTAGACGTGGATGTAGGCTCTGTAGTAAATGAAGGCGGAGATAATGTTTCATTTGTAGCTGATGTTTCTGTAGTAGCTGTAGACGTGGATGTAGGCTCTGTAGTAAATGAAGGCGGAGATGATGTTTCATTTGTAGCTGATGTTTGTGTAGTAGCTGTAGACGTGGATGTTGGCTCTGTAGTAAATGAAGGCGGAGATGATGTTTCATTTGTAGCTGATGTTTGTGTAGTAGCTGTAGACGTGGATGTAGGCTCTGTAGTAAATGAAGGTGGAGATGATGTTTCAATTGTAGTTGATGTTTGTGTAGTAGCTGTAGACGTGGATGTAGGCTCTGTAGTAAATGATTGCGGAGATGAAGTTTCATTTGTAGCTGATGTTTCTGTAGTAGCTGTAGACGTGGATGTTGGCTCTGTAGAAAATGAAAAAGGAGATGTTGTTTCATTTGTAGTTGATGTTTGTGTAGTAGCTGTAGACGTGGATGTAGGCTCTGTAGACAATGAAGGCAGAGATGATGTTTCATTTGTAGTTGATGTTTGTGTCATAATTGTAGACGTGGATGTTGGCTCTGTAGAAAATGAAAAAGGAGATGATGTTTCATTTGTAGTTGATGTTTGTGTAGTAGCTGTAGGCGTGGATGTTGGCTCTGTAGAAAATGAAAAAGGAGATGTTGTTTCATTTGTAGTTGATGTTTGTGTAGTAGCTGTAGACGTGGATGTAGGCTCTGTAGACAATGAAGGCAGAGATAATGTTTCATTTGTAGTTGATGTTTGTGTCATAATTGTAGACGTGGATGTTGGCTCTGTAGAAAATGAAAAAGGAGATGATGTTTCATTTGTAGTTGATGTTTGTGTTGTATCTGTAGGCGTGGATGTTGGCTCTGTAGAAAATGAAAAAGGAGATGTTGTTTCATTTGTAGTTGATGTTTGTGTAGTAGCTGTAGGCGTGGATGTTGGCTCTGAAGGCGGTGAAGGAGGAGATGATGTTTCATTTGTAGCTGATGTTTCTGTAGTAGCTGTAGACGTGGATGTAGGCTCTGTAGTAAATGAAGGCAGAGATGATGTTTCATTTGTAGCTGATGTTTCTGTTGTAGCTGTAGACGTGGATGTAGGCTCTCTAGTAAATGAAGGCGGAGATGATGTTTCATTTGTAGCTGATGTTTCTGTAGTAGCTGTAGACGTGGATGTTGGCTCTGTAGACAATGAAGGCAGAGATGATGTTTCATTTGTAGTTGATGTTTGTGTCATAATTGTAGACGTGGATGTTGGCTCTGTAGTAAATGAAGGCGGAGATGATGTTTCATTTGTAGTTGATGTTTGTGTTGTATCTGTAGGCGTGGATGTTGGCTCTGTAGAAAATGAAGGCGGAGATGATGTTTCATTTGTAGTTGATGTTTGTGTAGTAGCTGTAGACGTGGATGTTGGCTCTGTAGAAAATGAAGAAGGAGATGATGTTTCATTTGTAGTTGATGTTTGTGTTGTAGCTGTAGACGTGGATGTTGGCTCTGTAGTAAATGAAAAAGGAGATGATGTTTCATTTGTAGTTGATGTTTGTGTAGTAGCTGTAGACGTGGATGTTGGCTCTGTAGTAAATGAAGAAGGAGATGATGTTTCATTTGTAGTTGATGTTTGTGTTGTATCTGTAGGCGTGGATGTTGGCTCTGTAGTAAATGAAAAAGGAGATGATGTTTCATTTGTAGTTGATGTTTGTGTAGTAGCTGTAGGCGTGGATGTTGGCTCTGTAGGCGATGAAGGAGGAGATAATGTTTCATTTGTAGTTGATGTTTGTGTTGTATCTGTAGGCATGGATGTTGGCTCTGTAGAAAATGAAGAAGGAGATGATGTTTCATTTGTAGTTGATGTTTGTGTTGTATCTGTAGGCGTGGATGTTGGCTCTGTAGACAATGAAGGCAGAGATGATGTTTCATTTGTAGTTGATGTTTGTGTACTAGCTGTAGGTGTGGATGTTGGCTCTGTAGGCGATGAAGGAGGAGATGATGTTTCATTTGTGGTTGATGTTTGTGTCATAATTGTAGACGTGGATGTAGGCTCTGTAGAAAATGAAAAAGGAGATGATATTTCATTTGTAGTTGATGTTTGTGTTGTATCTGTAGGCGTGGATGTAGGCTCTGTAGTAAATGAAAAAGGAGATGATGTTTCATTTGTAGCTGATGTTTGTGTAGTAGCTGTAGACGTGGATGTTGGCTCTGTAGAAAATGAAGGCGGAGATGATGTTTCATTTGTAGCTGATGTTTGTGTCATAATTGTAGACGTGGATGTTGGCTCTGTAGAAAATGAAAAAGGAGATGATGTTTCATTTGTAGTTGATGTTTGTGTAGTAGCTGTAGGCGTGGATGTTGGCTCTGTAGAAAATGAAAAAGGAGATGATGTTTCATTTGTAGTTGATGTTTGTGTAGTAGCTGTAGGCGTGGATGTTGGCTCTGTAGGCGATGAAGGAGGAGATGATGTTTCATTTGTAGTAGATGTTTGTGTAGTAGCTGCAGACGTGGATGTAGGCTCTGTAGTAAATGAAGGCGGAGATGATGTTTCATTTGTAGCTGATGTTTCTGTGGTAGCTGCAGACGTGGATGTAGGCTCTGTAGTAAATGAAGGCGGAGATGATGTTTCATTTGTAGCTGATGTTTCTGTAGTAGCTGTAGACGTGGATGTTGGCTCTGTAGACAATGAAGGCAGAGATGATGTTTCATTTGTAGTTGATGTTTGTGTCATAATTGTAGACGTGGATGTTGGCTCTGTAGACAATGAAGGCAGAGATGATGTTTCATTTGTAGTTGATGTTTGTGTCATAATTGTAGACGTGGATGTTGGCTCTGTAGTAAATGAAGGCGGAGATGATGTTTCATTTGTAGCTGATGTTTGTGTAGTAGCTGTAGGCATGGATGTTGGCTCTGTAGACAATGAAGGCAGAGATGATGTTTCATTTGTAGCTGATGTTTGTGTCATAATTGTAGACGTGGATGTTGGCTCTGTAGAAAATGAAGAAGGAGATGATGTTTCATTTGTAGTTGATGTTTGTGTTGTATTTGTAGGCGTGGATGTTGGCTCTGTAGAAAATGAAGAAGGAGATGATGTTTCATTTGTAGTTGATATTTGTGTTGTATCTGTAGGCGTGGATGTTGGCTCTGTAGAAAATGAAAAAGGAGATGATGTTTCATTTGTAGTTGATGTTTGTGTAGTAGCTGTAGACGTGGATGTTGGCTCTGTAGACAATGAAAAAGGAGATGATGTTTCATTTGTAGTTGATGATTGTGTAATAGCTGTAGACGTGGATGTAGGCTCTGTAGACAATGAAGGCAGAGATGATGTTTCATTTGTAGCTGATGTTTCTGTAGTAGCTGTAGACGTGGATGTAGGCTCTGTAGTAAATGAAGGCGGAGATGATGTTTCATTTGTAGCTGATGTTTGTGTAGTAGCTGTAGACGTGGATGTAGGCTCTGTAGTAAATGAAGGCGGAGATGATGTTTCATTTGTAGCTGATGTTTCTGTAGTAGCTGTAGGCGTGGATGTAGGCTCTGTAGTAAATGAAGGCGGAGATGATGTTTCATTTGTAGCTGATGTTTGTGTAGTAGCTGTAGACGTGTATGTAGGCTCTGTAGTAAATGAAGGCGGAGATGATGTTTCATTTGTAGCTGATGTTTCTGTAGTAGCTGTAGGCGTGGATGTTGGCTCTGTAGACAATGAAGGCAGAGATGATGTTTCATTTGTAGTTGATGTTTGTGTCATAATTGTAGACGTGGATGTAGGCTCTGTAGTAAATGAAGGCGGAGATGATGTTTCATTTGTAGCTGATGTTTGTGTAGTAGCTGTAGACGTGTATGTAGGCTCTGTAGTAAATGAAGGCGGAGATGATGTTTCATTTGTAGCTGATTTTTCTGTAGTAGCTGTAGGCGTGGATGTTGGCTCTGTAGACAATGAAGGCAGAGATGATGTTTCATTTGTAGTTGATGTTTGTGTCATAATTGTAGACGTGGATGTAGGCTCTGTAGTAAATGAAGGCGGAGATGATGTTTCATTTGTAGTTGATGTATGTGTCATAATTGTAGGCGTGGATGTTGGCTCTGTAGTAAATGAAGGCGGAGATGATGTTTCATTTGTAGTTGATGTTTGTGTTGTATCTGTAGGCGTGGATGTTGGCTCTGTAGACAATGAAGGAGATGATATTTCATTTGTAGTTGATGTTTGTGTTGTATCTGTAGGCGTGGATGTTGGCTCTGTAGACAATGAAGGCAGAGATGATGTTTCATTTGTAGTTGATGTTTGTGTAGTAGCTGTAGGTGTGGATGTTGGCTCTGTAGGCGATGAAGGAGGAGATGATGTTTCATTTGTGGTTGATGTTTGTGTCATAATTGTAGACGTGGATGTAGGCTCTGTAGAAAATGAAAAAGGAGATGATGTTTCATTTGTAGTTGATGTTTGTGTAGTAGCTGTAGGCGTGGATGTAGGCTCTGTAGTAAATGAAGGCGGAGATGATGTTTCATTTGTAGCTGATGTTTGTGTAGTAGCTGTAGACGTGGATGTTGGCTCTGTAGAAAATGAAGAAGGAGATGATGTTTCATTTGTAGTTGATGTTTGTGTTGTATCTGTAGGCATGGATGTTGGCTCTGTAGAAAATGAAAAAGGAGATGATGTTTCATTTGTAGTTGATGATTGTGTAGTAGCTGTAGACGTGGATGTTGGCTCTGTAGACAATGAAGGCAGAGATGATGTTTCATTTGTAGCTGATGTTTCTGTAGTAGCTGTAGACGTGGATGTAGGCTCTGTAGTAAATGAAGGCGGAGATGATGTTTCATTTGTAGCTGATGTTTCTGTAGTAGCTGTAGACGTGGATGTAGGCTCTGTAGTAAATGAAGGCGGAGATGATGTTTCATTTGTAGCTGATGTTTCTGTAGTAGCTGTAGGCGTGGATGTTGGCTCTGTAGTAAATGAAGGCGGAGATGATGTTTCATTTGTAGCTGATGTTTGTGTAGTAGCTGTAGACGTGTATGTAGGCTCTGTAGTAAATGAAGGCGGAGATGATGTTTCATTTGTAGCTGATGTTTCTGTAGTAGCTGTAGGCGTGGATGTTGGCTCTGTAGACAATGAAGGCAGAGATGATGTTTCATTTGTAGTTGATGTTTGTGTCATAATTGTAGACGTGGATGTAGGCTCTGTAGTAAATGAAGGCGGAGATGATGTTTCATTTGTAGTTGATGTATGTGTCATAATTGTAGACGTGGATGTTGGCTCTGTAGTAAATGAAGGCGGAGATGATGTTTCATTTGTAGCTGATGTTTGTGTAGTAGCAATAAGTGTGGATGTTGACTCTGTAGACAATGTAGACTCAGATGTTTCACATGTAGTTGATGTTTGTGTAGTAGTTGTAGGTGTGGATGTTGGCTCTGGAGAAGTTGAAGGCAGAGATGATGTTTCTTTTGTAGTTGATGTTTGTGTAGTAGCAATAAGTGTGGACGCTGAATCTGTAGACAATGTAGACTCAGATATTTCATGTGTAGTTGATGTTTGTGTAGTAGTTGTAGGCACGGATGTTGACTCTGTAGACGATGAAGGAGGAGTTGGTGTTTCAATTATAGCTGATGTTTGTGTAGTAGTTGTAGGCGTGGATGTTGACTCTGTAGACGATGAAGGTGGAGTTGGTGTTTCAATTATAGTTGATGTTTGTGTAGTAGCAATAAGTGTGGATGTTGAATCTGTAGACAATGTAGACTCAGATGTTTCATACGTAGCCAATGATAAGTTCGAAGACAATGAAGTTCCGTAATATTCTAAAGGAAAAGAAATATTTCTCAATGTATCTCATTCTACAATGCT